>NW_023994586.1:0-282401 GCF_015586225.1 Lucilia sericata | reverse complement strand
AGTAGGTCACATAATCAATAATTGGAAAATTTAATTTTCGAGAGATGCAAAGGGGATGTCGATAGATAGCTTCATTTATAGAATAGAGAAACTTAACGCAGCAAACCTTAAATGGTAATTTTGATCTCTTATGCCGACATATTTCCACTTTATTGATGCTAATCCACTTATTTGATGGTTTTGGAGATACCATCGTTCGGTCCCGGAAATTCGATGGACTGATCTCTGCACCCTTAGACATTAGTACAAGGATTCTAGGACTGATGTAGATTTTAGGGAAATGATTAGGGATAGAAAGCAAAGGCAAAATGAAAATTTTGATTCTTTTTACGAGTCAGTGGTGGATATTGCCGATCGTTTATCTACGCCATTGCCCGAAAACGTTTTGGTGGAAATATTAAGAAGAAATTTATTGCCAGAAATTCGACATGAAATTCTTAATATACCGGTATTTCTGTGTCTCATTTGCGTGATATTTGCCGCCGACGAGAGTTCTTTTTAATGGACATTAGTCGAAAACAAGCTTTAGTAACCATTATTTAGCGTAGGCAGATTCACGAAATTGCTGAAGATGAGGTGGGATTGACAGATGACAACGAAATTTCTGCAATTGCATTGATTTGCTGGAATTGTCAAAAAGTTGGTCATAGATACCAAGACTGTCTAGAGGATCGTAGGATTTTTTGCTACGGATGTGGTATACCGGACATTTATAGACCTAATTGTGCTAGTTGTAATAATCCAAAAAACTCCAAATCCGGTGTACTGAAAAGTACACACAACCGGATGAAGACAACCAGCACCAGCACAGATTAATTTTAAATCCCAGCTCTGGTACTAACACCAAAATTAGTTCTTTTCTTAGACGAGACACAAATCTACAGGATTTTTCAACCCAAACCGATTTTGACCAAAACCCAATGCCTTTATTGAAAACAATTTACAAAAATGATAGCGCAGAGTTTAATCCTTTTCAATCTCCGTCAAATTTATCTAACAACTACCAACTCTTCTTCCACTCATATTCCAAAATATATGAAACCCTTTCACGTACGTTCAGCGGAATATAAGGCAAAAAGAGCTGAAATTTTTAACGAGGCCATTTCTAGTGTAAAGAGAAAACGATCTTCTAATCGTATTAAAAATTTTTGAAATAGTGTTAAACAAAGTAAGCAGATTTTGTTAAGTTCAATATTTGATAACCCAAATGATATTCGTCCTTACGCTACAGTGAACATTTTTGGCAAAGATTGGATAGGTTTGCTGGATACTGTGCATCAGTTAGCTGTATTGGTTCAAAGCTGCCTTAGACTTTTTAGACTCTGATCATGATTTCAAAAGGATTCGTTCTTTCGTTAAAACGGCAGATGGAAAACTACAAACTGTGTGTGGATATATTCAGACTGATGTTACTTTCCGTGGAATTACGAAACAATTAAAATTTTACATAGTACCGGATTTGTCCCAAGATCTATATCTGGGTATAGATTTTTGGCGCGTATTTGATCTTTTGACGACGGGTTTGATTTCTTCGGTCAGTGGTGTATCAAATATTAATAGTGACGATAAAATAGTATATCAAAGAGCTTTTTCTGAATGTCAAAAATCTCAACTACAACATGTAATTAACACCTTTCCTTCGTTTGCCAAAGACGGCTTAGGTCGAACAACATTATTGTCCCATTGAGGTTGGTAATACAACTCCAATAAAACAAAAACATTTCCCTGTCTCTCCAGCTATGGAAAAATTGATTTATCAAGAATTGGATCGTATGTTAGAGAATGACGTTATCGAGGAATCGGACAGCGCTTGGTCTTCTCCAATCGTCCTTGTTAGAAAGCCAGGGAAAGTCAGGTTATGTCTGGATAGTCGGAAAGTAAATTCCGTTACTGTTAAGGATGCTTATCCCCTGCCAAATATTGATGGCATACTTAGCAGGTTGCCTAATGCGGAATTTATAACTAGCTTAGACTTGAAGGACGCATTTGGCAGATTCCACTGATGAAAAGTCGAAAGATAAAACGACATTTTCTGTCCCCGGACGGCCCTTGTACCATTTTAAGGTTATGCCGTTCGGTCTCTGCAATGCGCCTCAAACTATGTCGAGGCTAATGGACAAAGTGGTTCCGTCGAATTTGAGGACAGAGGTGTTCGTTTATCTTGATGACTTATTGGTTGTTTCGGATACGTTTAATCGTCACTTGGAAGTTTTAAGGGAAATATCCAAGCAAAGTAGTTCTGCAGGACTAACAATTAATGTCGAGAAGTCGAAGTTTTGTGTACGAGAGGTCCGTTATCTTGGTCATAACGGGGAATTCAAACAGACGCAGATAAAATTGCAGCCATTACAGAATTCCCGACACCGAGGTCTGTTCGTCAACTCAGACGATTCTTGGGTATGTCCGGGTAGTACCGGAAGTTCATTAGGAACTATGCTCTGTAACTGCCTTTAACAGATCTATTAAAAACTAAAAGAAAATATGTTTGGAGCGAAGAAGCTCAAAAAGCTTTTGTAGAATTAAAGTCCATCTTGACACAGCCCCAGTATTGCATAGCCCTGATTTTTCACAGCCGTTTTATTACACTGTGATGCTAGCAGCACTAGTATAGGAAGCGTCTTGGTACAGAAAACTGCGGAGGGTGAAGAGTTTCCAATAGCATTTATGTCTAAGAAACTCAACCAAACCCAAACAATTATTCGGTTGCCGAACAAGAATGTTTGACAGCAATGCTAAGCATTAAGAAATTTCGGGCTTATGTGGAAGGACATGAGTTCACTGTGATCACAGATCACGCATCACTTAAGTGGCTCATGTCCCAAACTGACTTGAACTCTCGCTTGGCAACTTCCTCAACTTCAACTTTAAAATCGAACATAGAAAAGGCAGTCAAAACATAGTTCCTGATGAAATTTCGCGTACTAATACAGAAGATTTGTCCGAAATTTTAGGATTTATTGGACAAAGTTAGGGCGAATTTAGTCAAAACTCCAGACCTTAGAATCATTGACAATTTATTGTACGACGGACTGAACACTGTTCTGGCGAACAGCTACAGGATGACCTTGCTTGGAAGCTTTGGATTCCAAAGGATCTGATTCCAGAGGTTTTAAGAAGAGCGCAAGATAGTCCTTTACCTGCTCATGGGGGTATAACCAAAACAATGGAAAGAATACGTCGGTATTATTATTGGCCTAATTTGGTGAATGACGTGAGGGAATATGTGAATGCTTGTGACGTTTGCAAAGGCACAAAACATCCCAATTTGTTCAAGACCACCTATCGGAAAGACTTCTAACACTGTGCGATTCTTTCAAAAACTGTACGTTGATTTCTTGGGACCTTATCCTCGTTCAAAATCTGGCAATATTGGTATCTTTATAGTCCTTGATCACTTTTCAAAATTTAACTTTTTGAAACCCATAAAAAAATTTACTTCTGATGTGATAGTGAAGTATTTAGAAGAATTGTTTCATACGTTTGGCACACCGGAAACCTTGGTTTCTGATAACGGATCACAATTCAAATCCCTTAAATTCAATAAACTCCTACAGGATTATAATATTGGTTATGTTTATACCGCTGTATACTCGCCCCAAGCCAACGCATCTGAACGAGTCAATCGTTCAGTTCTTTCAGCAATAAGGACGTACATTAAAGTCGATCAAAGTAACTGGGATGAATATCTCAGCAGCATCAGTTGTGCTTTACGTTCAGCTGTGCATGCTGCAATAGGTACTTCTCCCTATTACATGGCATTCCGACAGCACATGATTACCAACGGTAAATCTTATGCACTCTTACGCAAACTGGAAATGCTGGAGGATAGGACTATAAATTTTGACCGTGAAGATTCACTCGCGATAATAAGAACTAGGGCTGTAAGAAATATTGAGAGGCAACAGGAAAAGAACGAAAATACTTATAACCTTCGATCACGAGAAGTTAGGTATGAAGTAGGCCAGGAAGTATTTAGAAGAAATTTTAGGCAAAGTGATTTAGGAAAGGGGTGTAATGCAAAATTGGCACCAACATTCTTGAAGGCCAGGGTACGAAGGAAAACTGGTTATTGCTACTATCAGTTAGAAGACTTAAATGGTAAGTTGATTGGTGTTTACCACGCCAAGGATATAAGAGTTTAGAAAATTATGAAACTAATTAGCTACAAGCGGTATCAGTTTTGGCGCTTGTTCAAACCCCAAATCTGATTTTGGCGGGGGAGAAATGTAGCTGGGGAACTGGTTTGAATTGAAAATTTAATGCAAAATCAAATTGTTTATTTTTTTCATAGTATAGAATCAGATAATAATTTGTTCAGTGAAAATGGGTTTGAATTCATGAATTCGGATAATTATACCCTACACCACTTTAGTGGGGAGGGTATATTGGATTTGTGCTGATGTTTGTAACATATAAAAATATTCGTCCTAGACCCACCTTAAAGTATACCAATCGGCTTAGAATCGTTTTCTGAGTCGATTAAGCTATGTCCGTCCGTCCGTCTGGCTGGCTGGCTGGCTGGCTGTCCATGTAAACCTTGTGCGCAAGCTACAGGTCGCAATTTTCAATATAATTGAATGAAATTTGGCACGCACGTTTTATTTGACCCAAGGACGAAGCCTGTTGAAAATGGTTAAAATCGGCCCATTATTTCACCTAGCCCCCATAGAACAGAACCCCCGAAAAGGGCTTCTGAGATCATAATTATGTTAAATATACAGATATATCGATAAAATACGGCACAACTAAGTTCTATAGAAGTCTTGATAACCCTGCCAAATTTCATAAAGATCGGGCCCCATTTGACCCTAGCTCCCATACAAAGTCCCCTTCAGAAAATTACTTGAATGTCCCAAATTAACTTATAAACACAAATATCGCGATGAAATTCAGCACAATAAAATATTATGTAAATATAAATATATTCACAAAATTTTATCGGGCTTGGTCCATATTTGCCCCTAGCCCCCATATAAAGCTCTTTCAGAAATTAGTTTTTCATCCATAAATTGCTTAAATGTATCGGAACAAGGGAATATTGAAGATAAATGCGATATTATGAAAAATAAATCACATTTAATATTCATAACTGGTGTAGGGTATCATATGGTCGGCCACGCCCGACTATACTTTCTTACTTGTTTTTATTGCAAAATGCTGATACATAAAAGATACATACATTTTCTTTCCCGTATAAACACGGCGAAGCCAAATGATAAGGCAGTTCATATCAGTTGTAAATAATTAGTAATGTTCATGGTTTTTATGTTGCGGATTAATGTATTGGTGTGTGTCAGTGTGTAAGTTTTAGGTTGTATTAGTGGAAGAAGAAACAAATTCTGAATTAGCGTTTAAATTCCAACAGACGAGGTATAAAACCTCAAAATTCTTATTTGATCAACGAATCAAAGTTTGATAAAATTATTGAAAAACGATTGGTCAACTAAGTTCTTCAGTGTTTAATTTATCCTATAAAGAAGTTCAATTAAAATCTATTGTATATATTAAACACGGAAAATAAGGTAAATTAATTTAAAATGTATAGTGAATTAAAAGAAGATAAACTATGAGTTTATTTTTTTACACAGTCTTATAAAATTGGTAATTGGATGAGGCCTTGAGGAAGATTTATAGCTAGCCGACACTATACATCCAAATTTTTCCTTATTTGGAGCTAAAATTTTTAAGTCCTAACAACATTTGAATTTCCCAATTTGTAGAATTGCAGGTAAATACTGAGTCATTTGTGTACATATGCCAAACATAACCATAAATAAATACATATTCCTTTCACTGCTGTAGATTTATGTAAAGCCTGGCTTTGAGGTGGGAATATCTCCCCGTAAAAATCACTTTGACATCGTCAGTATATGGGGAAGCGGGAAACCTTCGGTCAAAACCGATAGAAGTATCTGGACCGATTTACCCAGTTTCATCTTTACTGAAATTCCAGCTAAATCTCTCTACTTTCAACCTGAAAATTTAATTAAAATCCACTAAAATTAGTGTTTGAAGTGCGAGTGTACGGAAAATTATATATAAAAAAAGCCTAATATGCCCAAAATAGTAGTTACCATAGTAGTCTTGTTAAAAAAAATAATGAAACGAAAAATTCGTGCAAATTGAAAATTTGTTTTAACAAAAGTGAAAGAAAACTAAAAGTGTGTAAAGCTCTTCCCATAGAATCCATGAAATGAAATTGGCACTAAAAGTAAATGGGAAAAAATTATAAATTTTTGAGTTTTTGAGTTTATATCACTAATTACCCAGTGTATCGATAGAAATCCACTTCTGTTTCAAATTTTGTTATGAATTAATTTAATTTCGAATTTTCAACCATGCAGGAGCCTGAGAAAGATCTTTCGACGGAATCCAGTCAAAAGTGAGTAAAAATATAAATTTCTTTAATATTTTAAGATCCTAAATAAACTACAGGAAACATAAAATATCTGTAGCCATGACGAATGTATTTATGTTAAGATCAATGTAAATGTCAATAATTTATATGTGTATGTAATAATAGTTTGAGCTTTAGTTTAACTAACCACACAGTTAATAACATACACTCAATTGGTTATTAACTGAATTCTTTTATGACTTGAATATTCATTATGTTTTCTGTACTGAGAAATTAATTATTTGATCATATTGTCGAATCGGGAATTAAATATTGTGAAAACGATACCAAACAATAGTATAAAAGTACTAAACAAGCGGGAAATTTCGTTGATTTTATTTTTAATTATGCCCTAAATTCTTTATAAAATAAATAACGGTACAACAGTGTAAATGTTAAATTTGAAATTCACCATAAGGTTTTAGAGCAAGTTTAAATTAATAATTACGTTCAGGTTGAATCGAAGGTAGCAGGATTGTTAGTGTGGAATCTGTTAGTTGTGGCTCTAAGTTCGAGCCCTGAGTGGAACCTTTTCCTTTTTTTAGATAACAATATAATTATACCCTCCACCACCATCAGTGGTGATAGAGGGTATATATAACTTGTCATTCCGTGTGTAACACCAAGAAATATTCATCTGAGACCCAACAAAGTATATATATTCTTGGACCTTATGAAATTCTGAGTCGATTTAGCTATGTCTGTCCGTCCGTCCGTCTGTCTGTCTGTCTGTATAAAACATTCTCACGTTAACACGAAGCAACAAAAATTAACGAAATTCACCCAAAATATTTATTATTGTCCTAGGCAGTTTGGTATTGAAAATGAGCAAAATCGGTTCACACCGGGAAAAGTTATGAATCAAAATTTGAAACAACCTCGAAAAAAATAAGCATTTTTTACACATTCTGATGTAATTTTCTCGAAAACTGTGAATGATAATTCCATGAAAATCAGCATACATTCGTTTCTATACAAGAGCTTGATTCCCGCTGAAAATTGCCTGAATCGGTCCACAATTTCATATACCTCCCATACAAAAGTACATATTCCCGGAAAATGGGTTTTTTATTAATAACTTCCGTCACAATGTCGAAATCTTTACAAAATTTTACAAATTAAAATCTTATGTCAATAGAAATCATTCAGAGAAAAATTTTCTGGATCGGTCCATAATTGGACATAGCTCCCATACAAGGTCCCCTCCCGAAAATAACTTAAACGCACATAATTCATTTCTAAATCAAGTTATCTATATAAAATTTGGTACAAGTATTGCCCTCACATACAGAAGTATTACTTTGACATTTTTTTTCCATCGGTCCATAATTGGTCATAGCTCCCATACAAGGTCCCCTCCCGAAAATCACTTAAACGCGCATAACTCATTACTAACATAAGACATCCATATACAATTTGGTACAAGTATTACTCATGTGCACAGAAATATTATGTGTTTTTTTCCGATCGGTCCATTATTGGTCATAGCTCCCATACAAGGTCCTATCCCTAAAATCACTTAAACGCGCATAACTCATTACAAAATTAAGATATCCATATAAAATTTGGTACATGTATTACTCTCACATACAGAAATATTACTGAGAAATTTTTTTTCTGATCGGTCCCATACACGGTCCCCTCCCGAAAATCACTTAAACGCACATAACTCATTAACAAATTAAGATATCTATATAAAATTTGGTACAGGTATTGCTCATATGCACAAAAATATTACTGTGAATTTTTTTTCCGATCGGTTCATAACTGGTCATAGCTCCCACTCAAGGTCCCCTCCCGAAAATCACTTAAACGTACATAACTCATTACTAAATTAAGATATCCACATAAAATTTGGTACAGGTATTGCTCACATATACAGATATATTACTGTGACATTTTTTTCCGAGGGGTTCATAATTGGTCATAGCTCCCATACAAGGTCCCTTCCAGAAAATCACTTAAACGCGCATAACTATTACTAAATTAAGATATCCATATAAAATTTGGTACAAGTATTGCTCAAATGCACAGAAATATTACTGTGGAATTTTTTTCCTATCGGTCCATCCTTGGTCATAGCTCCCATGCAAGGTTCCCTCCCGAAAATCACATAAACGCACATAACTCATTACAAAATATTGATATCCATACATTTAGCACAAATATTGCTCTTATATACATAAATTACACTATAAAATTGTTTTACGATCGGTCCATACTTGGTCATAGCTCTCATACTAGGCCCCCTCCAGAAAATTACTTAAATGTACAATATTAATTACCAAATAATGATATAGATACAGAATTTTGAAATTTTGTTTTTATATACACAAGGTCCTCTTTCGAAAATCTCTTAAATGCACATTACTCATTACCAAATAAAGCTATTGATACAAAAATTCTATTTCAAGATTTTTGCACGATCGGTTCATAACACACATTACTTATTACTAAATTACGATATAGATACAAAATTTTACTGAAATATAGCTTTCATTTCCAGAAGTTTTGCTTAAAGAATTTTTTACGATCGGTCTATAATTGGTCATATCTCCCATACTAGGTCCTGCCCCTAAAACCGTATTTAACTAGTTGCATTATCAATTTGTGTAGAACAAAATTATATATATGTATTTTGATAATCCTTAAATCTTTCACACACATGCATACATGCAAATTAATAAAAATCGCCAAGCGTTGGTAATGTTCAATAAATCTTGGAATTGTAATAGATTTGAGCTGTTTGAATCTACGGATTTTTCTATTTAAGATATGAGAAAACTTTTTTCTACAAATATTTGATCAATTAGAAAAGTATTAATAAAAAGCAGCTGGTGGAGGGTATTGAAAGATATTCGCTGAGCCGAATCTTCAATACCCTCCACAGCTGCTTTTATATTAATACTTTTCTAATGGATCAAATATTTGTAGAAAAAAGTTTCTCATATCGTTAAATAGAAAAATCCGTAGATTCAACAGCTCAATCTAATTACAATTCCAAGATTTATTGAACATTACCAACGCTTGGCGATTTTTATTAATTTGCATGTATGCACTGTGTGTGAAAGATTTAGGATTATCAAAATACATATATATAATTTTGTTCTACATAAATTGATAATGCAACTAGTTAAATACGGTTTTAGGGGCAGGACCTAGTATGGGAGATATGACCAATTATAGACCGATCGTAAAAAATTCTTTAAGCAAAACTTCTGGAAATGAAAGCTATATTTCAGTAAAATTTTGTATCTATATCGTAATTTAGTAATAAGTAATGTGTGTTATGAACCGATCGTGCAAAAATCTTGAAATAGAATTTTTGTATCAATAGCTTTATTTGGTAATGAGTAATGTGCATTTAAGAGATTTTCGAAAGAGGACCTTGTGTATATAAAAACAAAATTTCAAAATTCTGTATCTATATCATTATTTGGTAATTAATATTGTACATTTAAGTAATTTTCTGGAGGGGGGCCTAGTATGAGAGCTATGACCAAGTATGGACCGATCGTAAAACAATTTTATAGTGTAATTTATGTATATAAGAGCAATATTTGTGCTAAATGTATGGATATCAATATTTTGTAATGAGTTATGTGCGTTTATGTGATTTTCGGGAGGGAACCTTGCATGGGAGCTATGACCAAGGATGGACCGATAGGAAAAAAATTCCACAGTAATATTTCTGTGCATTTGAGCAATACTTGTACCAAATTTTATATGGATATCTTAATTTAGTAATAGTTATGCGCGTTTAAGTGATTTTCTGGAAGGGACCTTGTATGGGAGCTATGACCAATTATGAACCCCTCGGAAAAAAATGTCACAGTAATATATCTGTATATGTGAGCAATACCTGTACCAAATTTTATGTGGATATCTTAATTTAGTAATGAGTTATGTACGTTTAAGTGATTTTCGGGAGGGGACCTTGAGTGGGAGCTATGACCAGTTATGAACCGATCGGAAAAAAAATTCACAGTAATATTTTTGTGCATATGAGCAATACCTGTACCAAATTTTATATAGATATCTTAATTTGTTAATGAGTTATGTGCGTTTAAGTGATTTTCGGGAGGGGACCGTGTATGGGACCGATCAGAAAAAAAATTTCTCAGTAATATTTCTGTATGTGAGAGTAATACATGTACCAAATTTTATATGGATATCTTAATTTTGTAATGAGTTATGCGCGTTTAAGTGATTTTAGGGATAGGACCTTGTATGGGAGCTATGACCAATAATGGACCGATCGGAAAAAAAACAATAATATTTCTGTGCACATGAGTAATACTTGTACCAAATTGTATATGGATGTCTTATGTTAGTAATGAGTTATGCGCGTTTAAGTGATTTTCGGGAGGGGACCTTGTATGGGAGCTATGACCAATTATGGACCGATGGAAAAAAAAATGTCAAAGTAATACTTCTGTATGTGAGGGCAATACTTGTACCAAATTTTATATAGATAACTTGATTTAGAAATGAATTATGTGCGTTTAAGTTATTTTCGGGAGGGGACCTTGTATGGGAGCTATGTCCAATTATGGACCGATCCAGAAAATTTTTCTCTTAATGATTTCTATTGACATAAGATTTTAATTTGTAAAATTTTGTAAAGATTTCGACATTGTGACGGAAGTTATTAATAAAAAACCCATTTTCCGGGAATATGTACTTTTGTATGGGAGGTATATGAAATTGTGGACCGATTCAGGCAATTTTCAGCGGGAATCAAGCTCTTGTATAGAAACGAATGTATGCTGATTTTCATGGAATTATCATTCACAGTTTTCGAGAAAATTACATCAGAATGTGTAAAAAATGCTTATTTTTTTCGAGGTTGTTTCAAATGTTGATTCATAACTTTTCCCGGTGTGAACCGATTTTACTCATTTTCAATACCAAACTGCCTAGGACAATAATAAATATTTTGGGTGAATTTCGTTAATTTTTGTTGCTTCGTGTTAACGTGAGAATGTTTTATACAGACAGACAGACAGACGGACGGACGGACAGACATAGCTAAATCGACTCAGAATTTCATAAGGTCCAAGAATATATATACTTTGTTGGGTCTCAGATGAATATTTCTTGGTGTTACACACGGAATGAAAGTTATATATACCCTCTATCACCACTGATGGTGGTGGAGGGTATAATTATATTGTTATCTAAAAAAAGGAAAAAGGTTCCACTCAGGGCTCGAACTTAGAGCCACAAGACTAACAGATTCCACACTAACAATCCTGCTACCTTCGATTCAACCTGAACGTAATTATTAATTTAAACTTGCTCTAAAGACACCTTATGGTGAATTTCAAATTTAACATTTACACTGTTGTACCGTTATTTATTTTATAAAGAATTTAGGGCATAATTAAAAATAAAATCAACGAAATTTCCCGCTTGTTTAGTACTTTTATACTATTGTTTGGTATCGTTTTTCACAATATTTAATTCCCGATTCGACAATATGATCAAATAATTAATTTCTCAGTACAGAAAACATAATGAATATTCAAGTCATAAAAGAATTCAGTTAATAACCAATTGAGTGTATGTTATTAACTGTGTGGTTAGTTAAACTAAAGCTCAAACTATTATTAACATACACATATAAATTATTGACATTTACATTGATCTTAACATAAATACATTCTGTCATGGCTACAGATATTTTATGTTTCCTGTAGTTTATTTAGGATCTTAAAATATTAAAGAAAATTTATATTTTTACTCACTTTTGACTGGATTCCGTCGAAAGATCTTTCTCAGGCTCCTGCATGGGTTGAAAATTCGAAATTAAATTAATTCATAACAAAATTTGAAACAGAAGTGGATTTCTATCGATACACTGGGTAATTAGTGATATAAACTCAAAAACTCAAAAATTTATAATTTTTTTCCCATTTACTTTTAGTGCCAATTTCATTTCATGGATTCTATGGGAAGAGCTTTACACACTTTTAGTTTTCTTTCACTTTTGTTAAAACAAATTTTCAATTTGCACGAATTTTTCGTTTCATTTTTTTTTAACAAGACTACTATGGTAACTACTATTTTGGGCATATTAGGCTTTTTTTATATATAATTTTCCGTACACTCGCACTTCAAACACTAATTTATAGTGGATTTTAATTAAATTTTCAGGTTGAAAGTAGAGAGATTTAGCTGGAATTTCAGTAAAGATGAAACTGGGTAAATCGGTCCAGATACTTCTATCGGTTTTGACCGAAGGTTTCCCGCTTCCCCATATACTGACGATGTCAAAGTGATTTTTACGGGGGAGATATTCCCACCTCAAAGCCAGGCTTTACATAAAATCTACAGCAGTGAAAGGAATATGTATTTATTTATGGTTATGTTTGGCATATGTACACAAATGACTCAGTATTTACCTGCAATTCTACAAATTGGGAAATTCAAATGTTGTTAGGACTTAAAAATTTTAGCTCCAAATAAGGAAAAATTTGGATGTATAGTGTCGGCTAGCTATAAATCTTCCTCAAGGCCTCATCCAATTACCAATTTTATAAGACTGTGTAAAAAAATAAACTCATAGTTTATCTTCTTTTAATTCACTATACATTTTAAATTAATTTACCTTATTTTCCGTGTTTAATATATACAATAGATTTTAATTGAACTTCTTTATAGGATAAATTAAACACTGAAGAACTTAGTTTGACCAATCGTTTTTCAATAAATTTTATCAAAACTTTGATTCGTTGATCAAAATAAGAATTTTGAGGTTTTATACCTCGTCTGTTGGAATTTAAACGCTAATTCAGAATTTGTTCTTTCTTCCACTAATACAACCTAAAACTTACACACTGACACACACCAATACATTAATCCGCAACATAAAAACCATGAACATTACTAATTATTTACAACTGATATGAACTGCCTTATCATTTGGCTTCGCCGTGTTTATACGGGAAAGAAAATGTATGTATCTTTTTATGTATCAGCATTTTGCAATAAAAACAAGTAAGAAAGTATAGTCGGGCGTGGCCGACCATATGATACCCTACACCAGTTATGAATATTAAATGTGATTTATTTTTCATAATATCGCATTTATCTTCAATATTCCCTTGTTCCGATACATTTAAGCAATTTATGGATGAAAAACTAATTTTCTGAAAGAGGCTTTATATGGGGGCTAGGGGCAAATATGGACCAAGCCCGATAAAATTTTGTGAATATATTTATATTTACATAATATTTTATTGTGCTGAATTTCATCGCGATATTTGTGTTTATAAGTTAATTTGGGACATTCAAGTAATTTTCTGAAGGGGACTTTGTATGGGAGCTAGGGTCAAATGGGGCCCGATCTTTATGAAATTTGGCAGGGTTATCAAGACTTCTATAGAACTTAGTTGTGCCGTATTTTATCGATATATCTGTATATTTAACATAATTATGATCTCAGAAGCCCTTTTCGGGGGGTTCTGTTCTATGGGGGCTAGGTGAAATAATGGGCCGATTTTAACCATTTTCAACAGGCTTCGTCCTTGGGTCAAATAAAACGTGCGTGCCAAATTTCATTCAATTATATTGAAAATTGCGACCTGTAGCTTGCGCACAAGGTTTACATGGACAGCCAGCCAGCCAGCCAGCCAGACGGACGGACGGACATAGCTTAATCGACTCAGAAAACGATTCTAAGCCGATTGGTATACTTTAAGGTGGGTCTAGGACGAATATTTTTATATGTTACAAACATCAGCACAAATCCAATATACCCTCCCCACTAAAGTGGTGTAGGGTATAATTATCCGAATTCATGAATTCAAACCCATTTTCACTGAACAAATTATTATCTGATTCTATACTATGAAAAAAATAAACAATTTGATTTTGCATTAAATTTTCAATTCAAACCAGTTCCCCAGCTACATTTCTCCCCCGCCAAAATCAGATTTGGGGTTTGAACAAGCGCCAAAACTGATACCGCTTGTAGCTAATTAGTTTCATAATTTTCTAAACTCTTATATCCTTGGCGTGGTAAACACCAATCAACTTACCATTTAAGTCTTCTAACTGATAGTAGCAATAACCAGTTTTCCTTCGTACCCTGGCCTTCAAGAATGTTGGTGCCAATTTTGCATTACACCCCTTTCCTAAATCACTTTGCCTAAAATTTCTTCTAAATACTTCCTGGCCTACTTCATACCTAACTTCTCGTGATCGAAGGTTATAAGTATTTTCGTTCTTTTCCTGTTGCCTCTCAATATTTCTTACAGCCCTAGTTCTTATTATCGCGAGTGAATCTTCACGGTCAAAATTTATAGTCCTATCCTCCAGCATTTCCAGTTTGCGTAAGAGTGCATAAGATTTACCGTTGGTAATCATGTGCTGTCGGAATGCCATGTAATAGGGAGAAGTACCTATTGCAGCATGCACAGCTGAACGTAAAGCACAACTGATGCTGCTGAGATATTCATCCCAGTTACTTTGATCGACTTTAATGTACGTCCTTATTGCTGAAAGAACTGAACGATTGACTCGTTCAGATGCGTTGGCTTGGGGCGAGTATACAGCGGTATAAACATAACCAATATTATAATCCTGTAGGAGTTTATTGAATTTAAGGGATTTGAATTGTGATCCGTTATCAGAAACCAAGGTTTCCGGTGTGCCAAACGTATGAAACAATTCTTCTAAATACTTCACTATCACATCAGAAGTAAATTTTTTTATGGGTTTCAAAAAGTTAAATTTTGAAAAGTGATCAAGGACTATAAAGATACCAATATTGCCAGATTTTGAACGAGGATAAGGTCCCAAGAAATCAACGTACAGTTTTTGAAAGAATCGCACAGTGTTAGAAGTCTTTCCGATAGGTGGTCTTGAACAAAATTGGGATGTTTTGTGCCTTTGCAAACGTCACAAGCATTCACATATTCCCTCACGTCATTCACCAAATTAGGCCAATAATAATACCGACGTATTCTTTCCATTGTTTTGGTTATACCCCCATGAGCAGGTAAAGGACTATCTTGCGCTCTTCTTAAAACCTCTGGAATCAGATCCTTTGGAATCCAAAGCTTCCAAGCAAGGTCATCCTGTAGCTGTTCGCCAGAACAGTGTTCAGTCCGTCTGTACAATAAATTGTCAATGATTCTAAGGTCTGGAGTTTTGACTAAATTCGCCCTAACTTTGTCCAATAAATCCTAAAATTTCGGACAAATCTTCTGTATTAGTACGCGAAATTTCATCAGGAACTATGTTTTGACTGCCTTTTCTATGTTCGATTTTAAAGTTGAAGTTGAGGAAGTTGCCAAGCGAGAGTTCAAGTCAGTTTGGGACATGAGCCACTTAAGTGATGCGTGATCTGTGATCACAGTGAACTCATGTCCTTCCACATAAGCCCGAAATTTCTTAATGCTTAGCATTGCTGTCAAACATTCTTGTTCGGCAACCGAATAATTGTTTTGGGTTTGGTTGAGTTTCTTAGACATAAATGCTATTGGAAACTCTTCACCCTCCGCAGTTTTCTGTACCAAGACGCTTCCTATACTAGTGCTGCTAGCATCACAGTGTATATAAAACGGCTGTGAAAAATCAGGGCTATGCAATACTGGGGCTGTGGTCAAGATGGACTTTAATTCTACAAAAGCTTTTTGAGCTTCTTCGCTCCAAACATATTTTCTTTTAGTTTTTAATAGATCTGTTAAAGGAGCAGTTACAGAAGCATAGTTCCTAATGAACTTCCGGTACTACCCGGACATACCCAAGAATCGTCTGAGTTGACGAACAGACCTCGGTGTCGGGAATTCTGTAATGGCTGCAATTTTATCTGCGTCTGTTTGAATTACCCCGTTATGACCAAGATAACGGACCTCTCGTACACAAAACTTCGACTTCTCGACATTAATTGTTAGTCCTGCAGAACTACTTTGCTTGGATATTTCCCTTAAAACTTCCAAGTGACGATTAAACGTATCCGAAACAACCAATAAGTCATCAAGATAAACGAACACCTCTGTCCTCAAATTCGACGGAACCACTTTGTCCATTAGCCTCGACATAGTTTGAGGCGCATTGCAGAGACCGAACGGCATAACCTTAAAATGGTACAAGGGCCGTCCGGGGACAGAAAATGTCGTTTTATCTTTCGACTTTTCATCAAGTGGAATCTGCCAAAATGCGTCCTTCAAGTCTAAGCTAGTTATAAATTCCGCATTAGGCAACCTGCTAAGTATGCCATCAATATTTGGCAGGGGATAAGCATCCTTAACAGTAACGGAATTTACTTTCCGACTATCCAGACATAACCTGACTTTCCCTGGCTTTCTAACAAGGACGATTGGAGAAGACCAAGCGCTGTCCGATTCCTCGATAACGTCATTCTCTAACATACGATCCAATTCTTGATAAATCAATTTTTCCATAGCTGGAGAGACAGGGAAATGTTTTTGTTTTATTGGAGTTGTATTACCAACCTCAATGGGACAATAATGTTGTTCGACCTAAGCCGTCTTTGGCAAACGAAGGAAAGGTGTTAATTACATGTTGTAGTTGAGATTTTTGACATTCAGAAAAAGCTCTTTGATATACTATTTTATCGTCACTATTAATATTTGATACACCACTGACCGAAGAAATCAAACCCGTCGTCAAAAGATCAAATACGCGCCAAAAATCTATACCCAGATATAGATCTTGGGACAAATCCGGTACTATGTAAAATTTTAATTGTTTCGTAATTCCACGGAAAGTAACATCAGTCTGAATATATCCACACACAGTTTGTAGTTTTCCATCTGCCGTTTTAACGAAAGAACGAATCCTTTTGAAATCATGATCAGAGTCTAAAAAGTCTAAGGCAGCTTTTGAACCAATACAGCTAACTGATGCACCAGTATCCAGCAAACCTATCCAATCTTTGCCAAAAATGTTCACTGTAGCGTAAGGACGAATATCATTTGGGTTATCAAATATTGAACTTAACAAAATCTGCTTACTTTGTTTAACACTATTTCAAAAATTTTTAATACGATTAGAAGATCGTTTTCTCTTTACACTAGAAATGGCCTCGTTAAAAATTTCAGCTCTTTTTGCCTTATATTCCGCTGAACGTACGTGAAAGGGTTTCATATATTTTGGAATATGAGTGGAAGAAGAGTTGGTAGTGTTAGATAAATTTGACGGAGATTGAAAAGGATTAAACTCTGCGCTATCATTTTTGTAAATTGTTTTCAATAAAGGCATTGGGTTTTGGTCAAAATCGGTTTGGGTTGAAAAATCCTGTAGATTTGTGTCTCGTCTAAGAAAAGAACTAATTTTGGTGTTAGTACCAGAGCTGGGATTTAAAATTAATCTGTGCTGGTGCTGGTTGTCTTCATCCGGTTGTGTGTACTTTTCAGTACACCGGATTTGGAGTTTTTTGGATTATTACAACTAGCACAATTAGGTCTATAAATGTCCGGTATACCACATCCGTAGCAAAAAATCCTACGATCCTCTAGACAGTCTTGGTATCTATGACCAACTTTTTGACAATTCCAGCAAATCAATGCAATTGCAGAAATTTCGTTGTCATCTGTCAATCCCACCTCATCTTCAGCAATTTCGTGAATCTGCCTACGCTAAATAATGGGTTTACTAAAAGCTTGTTTTCGACTAATGTCCATTAAAAAGAACTCTCGTCGGCGGCAAATATCACGCAAATGAGACACAGAATATACCGGTATATTAAGAATTTCATGTCGAATTTCTGGCAATAAATTTCTTCTTAATATTTCCACCAAAACGTTTTCGGGCAATGGCGTAGATAAACGATCGGCAATATCCACCACTGACTCGTAAAAAGAATCAAAATTTTCATTTTGCCTTTGCTTTCTATCCCTAATCATTTCCCTAAAATCTACATCAGTCCTAGAATCCTTGTACTAATGTCTAAGGGCAGTGCAGAGATCAGTCCATCGAATTTCCGGGACCGAACGATGGTATCTCCAAAACCATCAAATAAAGTGGATTAGCATCAAATAAAGTGGAAATATGTCGGCATAAGAGATCAAAATTACCATTTAAGGTTTGCTGCGTTAAGTTTCTCTATTCTATAAATGAAGCTATCTATCGACATCCCCTTTGCATCTCTCGAAAATTAAATTTTCCAATTATTGATTATGTGACCTACTTTATCTGATCGTAAAGGCGAATCAAAAGATCCACTAACATGGATGAATTATTCAAACTCATTCTCCTAAAACCAGCTTCAATGTTTTCCTCAATTATTTTGGTAAGTTGTTGACTGAGACTTGTCAACATTTAAGCTTGTTGAGCTCCTACAGCAGCAGTTACTAGGTTACGAATATGCTCTCTCTGTTCGTGTGGAGAACTAGATGACATGACTGAAAAACTAGATTCTCTTTAATTCAAAAGAAATAAAGATATTGAGAGAAAATTATATAATTAAATTCATACAAAAAAATAAAAAAAAAAAAAATAATAAAAAATGATATTTTTACACTGAATAATATTAAGATTTTGTAGATAAAATTTCAATTATGTTAAATTAAATTCCCTGATCCGGGTAATTTAATTTAACATAATTGAAATTTTATCTACAAAATCTTAATATTATTCAGTGTAAAAATATCATTTTTTATTTTTTTTTTTATTTTTTTGTATGAATTTAATTATATAATTTTTTTCTCAATATCTTTATTTCTTTTGAATTTGAAATTTTATGGGTTTATTAGCATGTCAATGCAAAGAAGCACAGAAGATTTAGTCGCTTTAGGTAACAATGTGCCAATTTGTGGTATTTGTGCTAACGCTTTTTCTAGCTCATCATATCTTTGCAAATCCACTTGTGGTCATAATTTTCATAAATCATAAAACACATTAAGGTGAAGCAAATTTGTCCCACATTTAATGCTAAATTAAATCCGATTGGTTGTCCATCTGCTTCATCACCTCCTATGGTTACTAGATTACAGGCACAACGTGCTCAGGAATTGGATCTTAATAGTAGTAATCCCCTTCCAGTGCAAAATCAAGCTAGAGAATCTAATTTTTCAGTCATGTCATCTAGTTCTCCACACGAACAGAGAGAGCATATTCGTAACCTAGTAACTGCTGCTGTAGGAGCTCAACAAGCTGAAATGTTGACAAGTCTCAGTCAACAACTTACCAAAATAATTGAGGAAAACATTGAAGCTGGTTTTAGGAGAATGAGTTTGAATAATTCATCCATGTTAGTGGATCTTTTGATTCGCCTTTACGATCAGATAAAGTAGGTCACATAATCAATAATTGGAAAATTTAATTTTCGGGAGATGCAAAGGGGATGTCGATAGATAGCTTCATTTATAGAATAGAGAAACTTAACGCAGCAAACCTTAAATGGTAATTTTGATCTCTTATGCCGACATATTTCCACTTTATTTGATGCTAATCCACTTTATTTGATGGTTTTGGAGATACCATCGTTCGGTCCCGGAAATTCGATGGACTGATCTCTGCACTGCCCTTAGACATTAGTACAAGGATTCTAGGACTGATGTAGATTTTAGGGAAATGATTAGGGATAGAAAGCAAAGGCAAAATTAAAATTTTAATTCTTTTTACGAGTCAGTGGTGGATATTGCCGATCGTTTATCTACGCCATTGCCCGAAAACGTTTTGGTGGAAATATTAAGAAGAAATTTATTGCCAGAAATTCGACATGAAATTCTTAATATACCGGTATATTCTGTGTCTCATTTGCGTGATATTTGCCGCCGACGAGAGTTCTTTTTAATGGACATTAGTCGAAAACAAGCTTTTAGTAAACCCATTATTTAGCGTAGGCAGATTCACGAAATTGCTGAAGATGAGGTGGGATTGACAGATGACAACGAAATTTCTGCAATTGCATTGATTTGCTGGAATTGTCAAAAAGTTGGTCATAGATACCAAGAATGTCTAGAGGATCGTAGGATTTTTTGCTACGGATGTGGTATACCGGACATTTATACACCTAATTGTGCTAGTTGTAATAATCCAAAAAACTCCAAATCCGGTGTACTGAAAAGTACACACAACCGGATGAAGACAACCAGCACCAGCACAGATTAATTTTAAATCCCAGCTCTGGTACTAACACCAAAATTAGTTCTTTTCTTAGACGAGACACAAATCTACAGGATTTTTCAACCCAAACCGATTTTGACCAAAACCCAATGCCTTTATTGAAAACAATTTACAAAAATGATAGCGCAGAGTTTAATCCTTTTCAATCTCCGTCAAATTTATCTAACACTACCAACTCTTCTTCCACTCATATTCCAAAATATATGAAACCCTTTCACGTACGTTCAGCGGAATATAAGGCAAAAAGAGCTGAAATTTTTAACGAGGCCATTTCTAGTGTAAAGAGAAAACGATCTTCTAATCGTATTAAAAATTTTTGGAATAGTGTTAAGCAAAGTAAGCAGATTTTGTTAAGTTCAATATTTGATAACCCAAATGATATTCGTCCTTACGCTACAGTGAACATTTTTGGCAAAGATTGGATAGGTTTGCTGGATACTGGTGCATCAGTTAGCTGTATTGGTTCAAAAGCTGCCTTAGACTTTTTAGACTCTGATCATGATTTCAAAAGGATTCGTTCTTTCGTTAAAACGGCAGATGGAAAACTACAAACTGTGTGTGGATATATTCAGACTGATGTTACTTTCCGTGGAATTACGAAACAATTAAAATTTTACATAGTACCGGATTTGTCCCAAGATCTATATCTGGGTATAGATTTTTGGCGCGTATTTGATCTTTTGCCGACGGGTTTGATTTCTTCTGTCAGTGGTGTATCAAATATTAATAGTGACGATAAAATAGTATATCAAAGAGCTTTTTCTGAATGACAAAAATCTCAACTACAACATGTAATTAACACCTTTCCTTCGTTTGCCAAAGACGGCTTAGGTCGAACAACATTATTGTCCCATTGAGGTTGGTAATACAACTCCAATAAAACAAAAACATTTCCCTGTCTCTCCAGCTATGGAAAAATTGATTTATCAAGAATTGGATAGTATGTTAGAGAATGACGTTATCGAGGAATCGGACAGCGCTTGGTCTTCTCCAATCGTCCTTGTTAGAAAGCCAGGGAAAGTCAGGTTATGTCTGGATAGTCGGAAAGTAAATTCCGTTACTGTTAAGGATGCTTATCCCCTGCCAAATATTGATGGCATACTTAGCAGGTTGCCTAATGCGGAATTTATAACTAGCTTAGACTTGAAGGACGCATTTTGGCAGATTCCACTTGATGAAAAGTCGAAAGATAAAACGACATTTTCTGTCCCCGGACGGCCCTTGTACCATTTTAAGGTTATGCCGTTCGGTCTCTGCAATGCGCCTCAAACTATGTCGAGGCTAATGGACAAAGTGGTTCCGTCGAATTTGAGGACAGAGGTGTTCGTTTATCTTGATGACTTATTGGTTGTTTCGGATACGTTTAATCGTCACTTGGAAGTTTTCTTGGTCATCTTGGTCCGTTATCTTGGTCATAACGGGGTAATTCAAACAGACCCAGATAAAATTGCAGCCATTACAGAATTCCCGACACCGAGGTCTGTTCGTCAACTCAGACGATTCTTGGGTATGTCCGGGTGGTACCGGAAGTTCATTAGGAACTATGCTTCTGTAACTGCTCCTTTAACAGATCTATTAAAAACTAAAAGAAAATATGTTTGGAGCGAAGAAGCTCAAAAAGCTTTTGTAGAATTAAAGTCCATCTTGACCACAGTCCCAGTATTGCATAGCCCTGATTTTTCACAGCCGTTTTATATACACTGTGATGCTAGCAGCACTAGTATAGGAAGCGTCTTGGTACAGAAAACTGCGGAGGGTGAAGAGTTTCCAATAGCATTTATGTCTAAGAAACTCAACCAAACCCAAAACAATTATTCGGTTGCCGAACAAGAATGTTTGACAGCAATGCTAAGCATTAAGAAATTTCGGGCTTATGTGGAAGGACATGAGTTCACTGTGATCACAGATCACGCATCACTTAAGTGGCTCATGTCCCAAACTGACTTGAACTCTCGCTTGGCAACTTCCTCAACTTCAACTTTAAAATCGAACATAGAAAAGGCAGTCAAAACATAGTTCCTGATGAAATTTCGCGTACTAATATAGAAGATTTGTCCGAAATTTTAGGATTTATTGGACAAAGTTAGGGCGAATTTAGTCAAAACTCCAGACCTTAAAATCATTGACAATTTATTGTACAGACGGACTGAACACTGTTCTGCTACAGGATGACCTTGCTTGGAAGCTTTGGATTCCAAAGGATCTGATTCCAGAGGTTTTAAGAAGAGCGCAAAATAGTCCTTTACCTGCTCATGGGGGTATAACCAAAACAATGGAAAGAATACGTCGGTATTATTATTGGCCTAATTTGGTGAATGACGTGAGGGAATATGTGAATGCTTGTGACGTTTGCAAAGGCACAAAACATCCCAATTTTGTTCAAGACCACCTATCGGAAAGACTTCTAACACTGTGCGATTCTTTCAAAAACTGTACGTTGATTTCTTGGGACCTTATCCTCGTTCAAAATCTGGCAATATTGGTATCTTTATAGTCCTTGATCACTTTTCAAAATTTAACTTTTTGAAACCCATAAAAAATTTACTTCTGATGTGATAGTGAAGTATTTAGAAGAATTGTTTCATACGTTTGGCACACCGAAAACCTTGGTTTCTGATAACGGATCACAATTCAAATCCCTTAAATTCAATAAACTCCTACAGGATTATAATATTGGTCATGTTTATACCGCTGTATACTCGCCCCAAGCCAACGCATCTGAATGAGTCAATCGTTCAGTTCTTTCAGCAATAAGGACGTACATTAAAGTCGATCAAAGTAACTGGGATGAATATCTCAGCAGCATCAGTTGTGCTTTACGTTCAGCTGTGCATGCTGCAATAGGTACTTCTCCCTATTACATGGCATTCCGACAGCACATGATTACCAACGGTAAATCTTATGCACTCTTACGCAAACTGGAAATGCTGGAGGATAGGACTATAAATTTTGACCGTGAAGATTCACTCGCGATAATAAGAACTAGGGCTGTAAGAAATATTGAGAGGCAACAGGAAAAGAACGAAAATACTTATAACCTTCGATCACGAGAAGTTAGCTATGAAGTAGGCCAGGAAGTATTTAGAAGAAATTTTAGGCAAAGTGATTTAGGAAAGGGGTGTAATGCAAAATTGGCACCAACATTCTTGAAGGCCAGGGTACGAAGGAAAACTGGTTATTGCTACTATCAGTTAGAAGACTTAAATGGTAAGTTGATTGGTGTTTACCACGCCAAGGATATAAGAGTTTAGAAAATTTTGAAACTAATTAGCTACAAGCGGTATCAGTTTTGGCGCTTGTTCAAACCCCAAATCTGATTTTGGCGGGGGAGAAATGTAGCTGGGGAACTGGTTTGAATTGAAAATTTAATGCAAAATCAAATTGTTTATTTTTTTCATAGTATAGAATCAGATAATAATTTTTTCAGTGAAAATGGGTTTGAATTCATGAATTCGGATAATTTTTATTGCAAAATGCTGATACATAAAAAGAAAACCTTTAACATACATTTTCTTTCCCGTATAAACACGTCAAAGCCAAATGATAAGGCAGTTCATATCAGTTGTAACTAATTAGTAATGTTCATGGTTTTTATGTTGCGGATTAATGTATTGGTGTGTGTCAGTGTGTAAGTTTTAGGTTGTATTGGTGAAAGAAAAAAAAAAATTCTGAATTAGCGTTTAAATTCCAACAGACGAGGTATAAAACCTCAAAATTCTTATTTTGATCAACGAATCAAAGTTTTGATAAAATTTATTGAAGAACGATTGGTCAAACTAAGTTCTTCAGTGTTTAATTTATCCTATAAAGAAGTTCAATTAAAATCTATTGTATATATTAATCACGGAAAATAAGGTAAATTAATTTAAAATGTATAGTGAATTAAAAGAAGATAAACTATGAGTTTATTTTTTTACACAGTCTTATAAAATTGGTAATTGGATGAGGCCTTGAGGAAGATTTATAGCTAGCCGACACTATACATCCAAATTTTTCCTTATTTGGAGCTAAAATTTTTAAGTCCTAACAACATTTGAATTTCCCAATTTGTAGAATTGCAGGTAAATACTGAGTCATTTGTGTACATATGCCAAACATAACCATAAATAAATACATATTCCTTTCACTGCTGTAGATTTTATGTAAAGCCTGGCTTTGAGGTGGGAATATCTCCCCCGTAAAAATCACTTTGACATCGTCAGTATATGGGGAAGCGGGAAACCTTCGGTCAAAACCGATAGAAGTATCTGGACCGATTTACCCAGTTTCATCTTTACTGAAATTCCAGCTAAATCTCTCTACTTTCAACCTGAAAATTTAATTAAAATCCACTATAAATTAGTGTTTGAAGTGCGAGTGTACGGAAAATTATATATAAAAAAAGCCTAATATGCCCAAAATAGTAGTTACCATAGTAGTCTTGTTAAAAAAAAAGAAACGAAAAATTCGTGCAAATTGAAAATTTGTTTTAACAAAAGTGAAAGAAAACTAAAAGTGTGTAAAGCTCTTCCCATAGAATCCATGAAATGAAATTGGCACTAAAAGTAAATGGGAAAAAAATTATAAGTTTTTGAGTTTATATCACTAATTACCCAGTGTATCGATAGAAATCCACTTCTGTTTCAAATTTTGTTATGAATTAATTTAATTTCGAATTTTCAACCCATGCAGGAGCCTGAGAAAGATCTTTCGACGGAATCCAGTCAAAAGTGAGTAAAAATATAAATTTTCTTTAATATTTTAAGATCCTAAATAAACTACAGGAAACATAAAATATCTGTAGCCATGACAGAATGTATTTATGTTAAGATCAATGTAAATGTCAATAATTTATATGTGTATGTTAATAACAGTTTGAGCTTTAGTTTAACTAACCACACAGTTAATAACATACACTCAATTGGTTATTAACAGAATTCTTTTATGACTTGAATATTCATTATGTTTTCTGTACTGAGAAATTAATTATTTGATCATATTGTCGAATCGGGAATTATATATTGTGAAAAACGATACCAAACATTAGTATAAAATTACTAAACAAGCGGGAAATTTCGTTGATTTTATTTTTAATTATGCCCTAAATTCTTTATAAAATAAATAACGGTACAACAGTGTAAATGTTAAATTTGAAATTCACCATAAGGTGTCTTTAGAGCAAGTTTAAATTAATAATTACGTTCAGGTTGAATCGAAGGTAGCAGGATTGTTAGCGTGGAATCTGTTAGTCTTGTGGCTCTAAGTTCGAGCCCTGAGTGGAACCTTTTTCCTTTTTTTAGATAACAATATAATTTTTTTTAATTTTTTTATACCCACCATCAAAAAAGATGGGGGGTATATTGTTTTTGTCATTCCGTTTGTAACACATTGAAATATTCGTCTAAGTCCCACAAAAGTATATATATTCTGGGTCCTTATTAGATTCTAAGACGATCTAGCCATGTCCGTCCGTCTGTCCGTCTGTCCGTCTGTCTGTCTGTCTGTCTGTTGAAAACACGATAGAGTCCAAATGGAAGCAGCTAGCGAGCTGAAATTTTGCACAGATACTTTTAGTTGATGCAGTTTGTTTGGTATTGAAAATGGGCAATATCGGTCCACAATTTCGCCTAGCCCCCATATAAGGCCCCCTTCAGAAAATGACTTTATCGCTCATAACTTGCTAAGGGAAGAACCAATAGCGGTGAGATTTGGCACAAACATGTTTCATGGGAATCAAAAGGTCTTTGTTATATTTTATAAGGATCGGTCCATAATTGACCCTACCCCCCATATAAAATCCCCTTCAGAAAATGACTTTATCGCCCATAACTGGCTAAGAGAAGCATCAATAGCGGTGAAATTCGGCACAAACATGTTCTATGGGAACTTAAATCTCTCTGTAAAATTTTATAAGGATCGGTCCATAATTGACCCTACCCCCCATATAAAGTCCCCTTCAGAAAATGACTTTATCGCCCATAACTGCCTAAGAGAAGCATCAATAGCAGTGAAATTCGGCACAAACATGTTTTATGGGAACCTAAATCTCCTTGTAAAATTTTATAAAAATCGGTCCATAATTGACCCTACCCCCCATATAAAATCCCCTTCAAAAAATGACTTTATCGCCCATAACTGGCTAAGAGAAGCATCAATAGCGGTGAAATTCGGCACAAACATGTTCTATGGGAACTTAAATCTCACTGTAAAATTTTATAAGGATCGGTCCATAATTGACCCTACCCCCATATAAAATCCCCTTCAGAAAATGACTTTATCGCTCATAACTTGCTAGGGGAAGAACCAATATCGGTGAAATTCGGCACAAACATATTTTATGGGAACCTAAATCTCTTTTTAAAATTTTATAAGGATAGGCTCATAATTGACCCTACCGCCCATATAAAGTCCCCTTCAGAAAATGACTTTATCTCCCATAACTGGCTAAGAGAAGCATCAATAGCGGTGAAATTCGGCACAAACATGTTCTATGGGAACATAAATCTCTTTGTAAAATTTTATAAGGATAGGCCCATAATTGACCCTACCCCCCATATAAAGTCCCCTTCAGAAAATGACTTTATCGCATATAACTGGATAAGAGAATCGTTAATAGCGGTGAAATTAGGCACAAACATGTTTTATGGGAACATTAATCTCTTCATATAATTTTATAAGGATCGGTCCATAATTGACCCTACCCCCCATATAAAGTCCCCTTCAGAAGATGACTTTATCGCCCATAACTGGCTAAGAAAAGTATCAATAGCGATGAAATTCGGCACAAACATGTTTTATGGGAACATAAATCTCTTTGTAAAATTTTATAAGGATAGGCCCATAATTGACCCTACCCCCCATATAAAGTCCCCTTCAGAAAATGACTTTATCGGCCATAACTGGCTAAGAGAAACATCAATAGCGGTGGAATTCCGCACAGACATGTTTTATGGGAACGTAAATTTCTTCGTAAAATTTTTTAAGGATCGGTCCATACTTGACCCTACCCCCCATTTAAAGTCCCCTTCAGAAAATGACTTTATGGCCTATAACTGGCTAAGAGAAGCATCAATAGCGGTGAAATTCAGCACAAACATGTTTTATGGGAACATTAATCTCTTCATATAATTTTATAAGGATCGGTCCATAATTGACCCTACCCCCCATATAAAGTCCCCTTCAGAAGATGACTTTATCGCCCATAACTGGCTAAGAAAAGCATCAATAGCGATGAAATTCGGCACAAACATGTTTTATGGGAACATAAATCTCTTTGTAAAATTTTATAAGGATAGGCCCATAATTGACCCTACCCCCATATAAAGTACCCTTCAGAAAATGACTTTATCGCCCATAACTTTCTAAGAGAAGCATCAATAGCTGTGAAATTCGGCACAAACATGTTTTATGGGAACATAAATCTCTTCGTAGAATTTTATAAGGATCGGTCCATAATTGACCCTACCTCCTATAAGGTCCCCTTCAGAAAAGGACTTTAATGCTCATATCTACCTTAAGAAGCATATGCATAACAATAAAATTCGACATAAAAAAGTTTTATAGGAACTAAAATCATTTTCTTAAATTTTATGAGGATGTGTCCATAATTGACCCTAACCCCCTAATAAGGTCTCCTTTATACAATGACTTTAACGCTCATTACTGACTCAAAAATGTGAGTACAGCGGTAAAATTATACATAAACAAATTTCGTGCGAGCCAAAACCTCTCTATCAAATTTTATAAGGATCGGTCCTTATTGAAATCGGTCTATAATTGATTCGCTCCAGAAAATCACTTAAACGCTCATGTGTGACTCAAAAGTTCTTCCAAATTATGGTAGTTTTATAGGAACTGAAATTTTTCAACTGAATTTGATGAAGATCGGTCGATAACTATCAAACCCCCATTTTCGGCTTTCTTCAGAAAATTACTTTAAACCTCATGACTGAATTAAAAATACGAGTACAGCGACATTAGATACAAACAATTATTGAATAAACCGACAAGGATAGGTCCATAATTGACTCTACCCTCCATATAACCACTCTTACATAAAAACAGTTTTTGGTTATAAATATTGGGTCAAACAAAATTAATATTTTTAATTCGGAATAGCACGGTCCATGCTTAAGCCCTTGGCCCTCTTCCAAATATGTCCGTGATGTTCATATTAATATCAACATATGATTCAAACTAGATCGATAATATCAAAATTTATTAATAAGGATGATTTGATGGTGGGTATATAAGATTCGGCATGGCCGAATATAACACTCTTACTTGTTTAAATCTTATTTTTTTAATTACTTTAAAACTTAAATTTAAACCAAATCGAAATTGAACAGAATAAAGGAAAAGAAAATAATAAAAAAAAAAGGAAAATAAATGCTCCGAATTGACCAAGTCTATTAAATGTTCCGGGTTCGAATCCTGCCCGTGATATTCAATTCCATTTAGTACTTTATTTTTTTTTTACGAAACTATTCTTTTTTTTATTTTTTTTGTTAATATGTAATTTCATATAAATAATTTTTTTTAATGCACTAATTTGACAAATAATTAAGTCCTGGGTTCGAATTGCATTGAAGTTGTCTTTCATTTTTATTTTGTGTTGTTATATAAACAAGTATTGTTATACTTGTTCCTGTATAAATAAGTAAATTATTATACTTTTGTAAAAAAAAAAAAAATTAATTGCACATATTTTTGATCTATTTTGCCCATTTTTAGTTTAGGTTTAAATGCTTATTATTTGTTTTAAGTTTTCCTTATTAATAAGCTTTCTTTATTAATATCAAGAAAATATATATATATATATATATATATATATATATATATATATATATATATATATATATATATATATATATATATATATATGTATATATATATATATATATATATATATATATATATATATATATATATCAGTAAATTGAAAATAATTTTAAATTTTAAATATCATGATAAATTTTTTTTTGTAAATAAATTCGTGAAATTACAATGAATCTTTAAAGAATTTGAGTTCTGATTTTTGAACGTACTGAAGTATAGGGTGAGTTATGTTAGGGATCATGTTTGAAAATATCTCTTAACTATGCAATTTACACTTCACATGATCAAGGTCGGGAGGGGCAAATACGTATCAAGATCTACACGCGAATCAGTAAATTTTGCTCAGTTTACTTATCTAAATCCACTCTTTTTCTACATGTCTGTCCTTTCACTATTTCACTCGAAAAAGCATGCAAATTTTAAAATATGAATATCTGTAGTATGTTTCCAAAAGAGTTTAGCGAATTAAAAGAACCTACACCACTTGCCGACGAGATAGGAGCCGGAGGTTTATTGCATGTTGGCTAAACTATAGAACTTGCTTAATTAGCAAACAAAATTTAAGTTAATCGTTACACCCTGTCAAAAACCTAACTGGTGAGAATGTATTAGTAGAAGAACAAAAATAAACTCAGTTATTTAAAAAGTACTAAAAATAAATGTATTTTTGATACGTTATTTTTTGTGAGTTATTACTGGGATTTCATCTATTAGTGAATGAAAATATTAGTTAATTCATTTTTTCAAAAGATATTTCATATTAAAACATATTATAAACACGTCATTTTGTTATGTTTTTCTGCAGTAATGGAAAAAGAGAAAAAAGTATGTGAAATACTTTTTTAATTTTCAATACGAAAATTTACAACTTTTCTTTTTTCAGTTTTAATTAAAATGAAATGTCAAAGAATAAAAAATATTTTTTTTTTTTCGTTTGTAAATTCTAAATTATTTTCGGGGTTTTAAATACATTAAAAGTGTGGCAAAAAATAATAAATATTAAGTTTAAGTGATAAGAAAAACTATTAAGTGCTAATATCCTCGCAATTTCGCAAAGAAATTTTAAGTGTGTTTTATTCTCTCAGAACTCGTCTGTGTGAATAGAATAACAAATTTTGTTTGACAACCCCTTCAGTTTCGCCCAAAGAATAAATAAGAAATGAAACTGTTGTCAAAAGTACCTAAGTCTACTGTCATCCGGTACCTAACTCTAAGAATGTATTAGTAGAATTCTCAAGTCAACATAGTTGCAAAAAATCGTATTGAAAAATATTTCAATTTATACTTTGAAAGGTTTCTTAAGATATTTTCCACATATTTTATCTACAAACATTTTATAAACACGTCATACATTTGTACATTTGTTTTTTAATCTATAATATTGAAAAAATAAATAATTTATTTGAAATATCTTTTTCGTTTACCATACGAAAATTTACAACATTGTTTTTTTTAGTTTTAATTTCAACCAACAAAATTTCAATGTCAAAAAATAAAAAATATTTTTTTTCGTTTGTAAAAAATATATTATTTTCGGGCTATTAAATGTATTTAAATTGTGCAAAAAAAATTATAAAATATAATGTTAAGTGATAAAAAATATTTCAAAGTGCTATTAACCTCAAATTTTCGCGAAAAAGTTTTGAAGTTTGGTGAGAGAATAAAATTTTTACATATGTGTTGGATTTACACAGTACTCGTCTGTGAGAAGAGCGTAATGTTATTGTTGTAAAAAAATGACAGCGTTTCACTTCTTGTTTATTCTTTGGTTTCGCCTATATACCTACTATATGGCTTTAACGTTCATAACAATAACATGCTTCGATATTAAAGAATAGCAACGAAATTCGACATAGCCAACTTCTTCAAAATAAATAAGTTTTATGGAACTTAATTCTAACTGTAAAATTGTTTGAGGTCCGTAATTGACATTATCCCCTATCATAGAATGACATTAACGGCCATAACTGGCTTAAAAATACCAGTAAAGCAATAAAATTCGTCATGAACTAGTTTTATGGTATCTAAAATCTTTTTGTAAAATTTTATGACCATTGAGCAAGGACCGTAACAGTTATAAGTTATATCAAAAAAGTTAATTTATAACAGTTATTTTGTGACTTTAAAAATAAAATTCCATCTGAAAAAGTTATTTTTCAACCTAAAAATAAAAATTCAAATGAAACTTTTAAAAAAAGAGTTTTATTTTTCCGTCATAAAATAAAAATTATTTGAGGACTTTAATTTTTTCCGTCAGAAAATAAAACTAATTTTCATAATGCCTTCCGAAGAAATTAAAAAAGCTTGTGTTCATTCATAACAGAAAAATTACTATTTGCCGTTTTTGATTCAGATGTTTTCAACGTCAGTACAAATCAACTATTTAATGGACTTGGTCAGATATCTATATATATAAAAATGAATGTGTGTTTGTATGTATGTTTGTTTGTTTGTGCTTTATAGACAGCTAAACGACTGAACCGATTTCCTTGAAATTTTCAGAGTATCTTCAGCTATGTCTGGAAGGAACTATAGGCTACCTTTTGTTTTGGAATTTCAAGTAGGCGAAGTGTCACGCCCACCTACAAAATAAGTATTAAAAGTCGCATATCTCAGAAATTGCAACAGCTAGAGTCCTCAAATTTTGTATGAACAACTTTGACATTCATATGAACACATGTTGATAAAATGGGCAGCATAGCTACATTGGGCGTGGCACCTCCCATATAAAGAAAATCTTAAATTAGTATATCTGAGAAAATATAACAGCTAGAGTCCTCAAAATTTTCGGAGCCACTGTAGTATCGACATGAATATTTAGGACGGACTACCAATAGGGGCGTGGCATCACCCATAGGAATTAAATACCAAAATTGGTTCATGTGGAAAACTATTGGAGTCATAATCTTAAAATTTTGCACATCCATATGAATATTTGCGAGAAAAATGGGCGGACTTTCATAAGCGGGGCTTGCCACCTCCCATATGAATCTATCTATCTTCTATATATAAATAACTAGCTAAAACCCGGCGTGCTTTGCTACTCCTGTCGATATAAAATAAAAAATTTTCAAAATATATTGATATACACTTTTTGTTTATAAAAATTTTATTAATATTTGATTGCTAAAGTTCGATCACAAAAGAATATTAGCCATTGCGTCATCAGGTATTGCAGCAACACTTTTAAATGGAGGCAGAACTGCGCATTATGCACTCAAATTACCGTTGAAAACACAATTTTCTGAAGAATATGTATGTAATGTTAAGAAAAATTCTTCAATGGGTAAAATCCTGCAAACATATAAAATAATAGTGTGGGATAAATGCACCATGGCCCACAAAAAATCCTTAGAAGCACATGAGAGGTAATTCTAATTTATTTGGAGGTGCATTAATTCTTTTAGCGGGTGATTTTCGCCAAACACTTCCTGTGATACCTGGTTACTCAATGCTTGCCTGAAATCATCATATCTCTGGCAACATGTTCACACGTTAAAATTAACAACAAAACAATTGCTGGATTTAGGAAATGGAAAAATGCCAATTGAACCAACCGCAAATTGTGTAAAGTTTCCCTTTAACTTTTTCAGGATCACACAATCAAAGAAAGAGTTAATAAATTGAGTTTTTCCAAATCTTCAACGTAATTTCAAAAATAGGCAGTGGTTATGTGAGCGTGCTTTACTGGCACCCAAAAACATTGACGTTAATTGTATCAATAATATTATTTTGAATAGAATCGATGGTAATTTAAAAACATATAAATCCATCGATACTGTTACAAATAATGATGATGTCGTCAATGTATCCCCACGAATTGAAGTTGAAAATTGGCGTTCCAATTATTTTATTGCGAAATATTGATCCACCACGTCTTTGTAATGGTACTCGATTAACAGTTAAAAAATTAATGAGCAACTTAATCGAAGCAACGATTACAACTAGCCAATATAAAGGAACGGATGTCTTACTACCTCGGATCCCAATGACAACATCGGAAATGCCATTCGACTTTAAACGGTTGAAATTTCCTATACGTTTGGCATTCGCGATGACAATAAACAAATTTCAGGGTCAATCCCTGCAAGTGTGTGGAATAAATCTCGAAAATCCATGCTTCTCACATGGTCAGCTTTATGTTGCATGCTCGCGAGTTGAGAAACCTTCAGATTTGTATATCTACGCGCCTGAGGGGAAAACGAAAAATATTGTATATCCCAAGGCTTTAGAATAGGAAACAATTATTAAGAAAAATTTTAATTGTAAATATTAAGTCAATTAAATTTTAGTAATTTTGTAATATTTTGTAAATTTATGCTAATGAATAGGAATAAGAAATAATTATTAAGAAATAATATATGTACATAAATATCATTAATTAATAAAATACTTTAAATATTAAACTTTCTTTGTCTTATTACTTTATGGTTTTGGATAGTGACAAACAAATATTAATAAAATTTTTATAAACAAAAAATGTATATCAATATATTTTGAAAATTTTTTATTTTATATCGACAGGATTAGCAAAGCACGCCGGGATTTAGCTAGTACTCAATAAAATAAGACACTGAAAAAATATATAAAAACATTGTTTAATTTTTTGACTGGGAAAACAAAACTCCCCAAATGAGTGTTATTTTCTGATGGAAAAAATAAAACTCCTCAAATAATTGTTTTTTTATGACGGAAAATGAAACTCATTTTTTAACTGTTTCAATCAGACTTTTATTTTTCCGTTAAAAAATAACTATTATTTGTAGAGCTAAGAGCGATTTTTTTAAATCACCATATATTCTGAAAAAGCACTTCAATACGATTATATTGGTATATAATAGTATAGGTCTACGTTGACTCCAATATAGAGATTTTTGGGTAAAAAAATTCAGAATAACTGTTATTTACAGTCCCTGCCATTGAGCCATATTGGATTAAAGCCTTCATATAAGGCTTAGAAAGCATTGACATTCGACAAAACAAGTTTTATTGAATGCAAAATCTTTATAGAATTTTAGGAGGATCCAAAATTTACCATAAGTAAATTTACAGGAAATCAAAACATTAAAAAATTACTAAATATGATAAAATAAGTGATACCATCACCATAAGTATATTACTATTTATACATGCATGATAAATCAGTTAAGAAAAAATCCAATAAATGATTAAATTGTAGTAGCAAGAACATCGGTTGTTATATTATCAACCAAATTCACCCAAAATATTTTTAATTATCCTAAGCAGTTTGGTATTGAAAATCGGTTCAACACGTAAAAAGGTATGAGTAAAAATTTCAGACTACCTCGAAAAAAATACGCTTTTTTCCTGACTCCTTGAAAGTTTTCTCAGAAACTACCAAAGATATTTCGATGAATTTTGTCACACATTATTTTTTTAGGGCAGTGATCAATTATGTTCAAAATCTTTACAGTCGATCCAATATTTCCCATAGCATAGAAAATTAGTTTATCGTTAATAACTCCCTCAAATATATCGCTATAAACACAAAATTTTGTACATGCAAATATAATATGAACAGAAATTATAATATCAACGTAGATCTCAGTCGGTCCACAGTTGGTCATAGCTCCCATATAAGGTCTACTTCTGAAAATCACTTAAACGCACATATTTCATTGATGAATAAAGCTATTGTGATAAAATTCGAGTTGAATATGTTTTGTGTACATACAAATTATTCTACCAAATTTTTTACGGATCGGTATTTTATTGGTCATAGCTCCCATATAAGGCCCACTTCCGAAAAACATTTAAAAGCTCATATTTCATTGTCAAATGAAGCTATCATGATAAAATTCGACACAGATATGTTTAGTCTAAATATGAATCACTCTACGCAATTTCCCATTCCGGATAGGCCCATAATTGGTCATAGCTCCCATATAAGGTCCACTTCCGAAAATCACTCAAACGCATATATTTTATTGAATTATAAAGCTATCGGGATAAAATTCGACACAAATATGTTTTGTATACATACAAATCATTCTACAAAATTTTTTTACGGATCGGTCTATTATTGGTCATAGCTCCCATATAAGGTCCACTTCGGAAATTACTTAAAAACATATATTTCATTGCAAATGAAGCTATCGTGATAAAATTCGACATAAATATATTTTGTCTAAATATGAATTACTCTACTAAATTTTTTCCGCAAAGGCCCATAATTGGTCATAGCTCCCATACAAGGTCCACTTCCGAAAATCACTTAAACCCATATATTTCATTGAATACCAAAGCTATGGGAACAACATTAGACACAAATATGTTTTGTGTACATTCAAATCATTCCACCAAACTTTTTACGGATTGGTTCATTATTGGTCATAGCTCCCATATAAGTCCCACTTCCGAAAATCGCTTAAAAGCACATATTTCATTGTCAAATAAAGTTATCTTGAGAAAATTCGACACTTATATGTTTTGTCTTTACATAAATCATTAATTGCTCATAGCTCCTATACAAAGTCCACGTCCTAAAATCACCTAAACGCACATATTTCATTTATTAATAAAGCTATTGGAGTAAAATTATACTTGATCTTATTCTGCATATAAATCATTTTACGAAATTGTTTCCTGATCGGTGCATAATTGGTCACAACTCCCATATAGGGACCATTTCTGAAAATTACTTAAACGCACATTTTATACATAGGTATACAATTTTTTCTGGATCGGTCCATATTTGGTCACAACTCCCATATAAGGACCATTTCTGAAAATTACTTAAACGCACATTTTATACATATGTAAGTATAAAATTTGACATGAATGTGTATTTTGTATATATGTATATAAATCATTATACGGAATTTTTTTCCGGACCGGTCCATAAGTTGTCTTAGCTCCCATATAAGGTTAACTTTTGAAAATCACTTAATACCACTTAATTCGTTGTTAAATTATTATATCCGGATAAAATTCGACATAAGTATGTTCTGTGTATAGATAAATCATTCTAAATTTTTCTGGACCTAATCAAATTTAGTTCGACAAAAATGTTGGCGAGTTATCTAAAAATTAGATAGTTAGATGGGTTTCAATAAAAAGTAGCTTGCTGGTGGAGGGTATTTAAGATTCGGCATAGCCGAATATAGCACTCTAACTTGTTATTGTTAAGTTATGTGAAATAAAAAAAATATCTGGTTTATTATACTTTGTTTAATGAATTAAAATATAAAACAGCCCCATCCTCTTGGCGTATTTACCCCATGGATGGGGCGCTATCGCCGTTTTTGGTCAGTTCAGAAGGTATACTTATGAAAATCATTTAATACAACTTAATTCGTTACTAGATGATTATATCCGGTTAAAATGAGTATGTTCTGTGTATAGATAAATCATTCTATTAAAATGTTTTCGAACTGGCCTATTAATATAAATTTATCTGGACCTAATAAAAATAAGTTAATTAGTTAATAAAAATTAGTGCATAAATGTTGGTACCCTCAATACGGAAACAAAAATTTTGCCAAGTTATCTAAAGATTAACCCCCTTATTAACAAACAAAATTTTTATTTTATAAACAGTTTATAAATTAGATTTTGTATGGAAATTTTGTTTTATAAACCTTTTATAAAATAAAAATGTTGTTTGTGAATAAGGGGGTAGATAGTTAAATGGGTTTAAAAAAAGTAGCATGAGTAATTCTGTATATTTTGTTAGTGTATTGTAAACATATACTAAACCGTTTGCAAATGCAATGACACAAGACCATTTACACTAGATTGTGAATTGGGCTAATGTATTTTCCTTTTTGTAATTTTATGTTTCATTGTTTTTACAATTTCTAGACTATATTATATCTAAAAGTCGAATATCTCGGAACATGGTACAACTAGAGTCCTCAAATTTATTATGGACAATTTTGACATCTATATATGAATAGGGGGCGTAGCACCCATCTATATATAAAAAATTATGTTTGTATGTATGTATGTTTATTTGTTTGTTTGGACTTTATAGACACGTATCAGGCACGTCCGATGATTTTGTATAACCTTCCAATGTGTCCAGTATACATTGATGACGTGTCCTATAACCGCTTTTGGCCAGTTCGCCTAAAGTAAAGAGCCGTTGGGCTGTAAGCGCCGCCTCATATCTTAAATATGTTTCAATAGGTGGAATATCTAGCAACGTTTCCAGAGCCTTGGTTGAAGTAGTACACATGGCACCACTTATACCCAAGCAACATGTACGCTGAACTCCCTGTAGTAGTTTGATGTTGCACTTTTTGTCTAAAGCAGTCCACCAGATTATTGAAGCATAAGCTAGAATTGGTCTAATTACACTTTTATGAAGCCAATTTGTCATAGTAGGACTAAGACCCCATTTCATGCCTATAGTTCTCCTATATATCGCCCAGCACCGATGTGCCTTGTTGATCCTATCCTCTATGTGGTGTCTCCATTTTAATTTCCGGTCGAGGATTACACCTAAGTACTTAACTTTGTCTATCACTGGTATCTTCTTGCCCAGGAAGCAAGGTTCAGTGTACGTAGAAATTTTTGTCTTTCTTGTGAAAAATCAGATTTCCGTTTTTGCCGGGTTAACATTGAGGCCTCTCGGTTGAGCCCAGCTCAAGGACGTATTCAGAGCCTCCTCAGCTCCTCTACACAAGTAATTTGGATCCTTTCCCTTTAAAAGTATTACGACATCGTCTGCATAGCAGACAGGTCTAAGTCCTTTCTCAGTTAGGGTCCTGAGGAGGCTATTAATCGTGGTAACCCAGAGTAAAGGTGACAAAATGCCACCCTGTGGTATACCGCGAAATACCTTTTTCCTGATAGTTATATCGTACATCTCGCAGCTTATCCATCTGTTCTTTAGCATGTGATTGATCCAGTTACGGAGCACCCAGTCAACATAAAACTGGTCTAGGGATTGGATAAGGGTATCAGTGTGCACGTTATTGAAGGCACCTTCGATGTCAATGCATACCGCCAGTGTATGCAGTTTGCTATCAAAGGATGCACCTATGTAGTGGACAACTTCGTTTAAAGCGGTTTCCACCGATCCCTTTACATAAGCATGCTGCTTAAATAGGTCTTTGTAGGGTATACTGCTTTTCACCATACTATCAACTATACGTTCCAAGGTTTTAAGTAGGAAGGACGTAAGACTTATCGGTCGATAAGTCTTAGGTGTCGAATAGCTAGGTTTCCCTGGTTTAGGTATAAATATTTCCCCTGCATCTTGCCATTTAATGGGAGTATATGTGAATTTCAAGCATGCAGTGAATATCTGAGACAGATTTACGGAAACCAGTCCCGCCTTCATCTGTAAGAGTTTGCTCTTGATTGCCCCTTTAATCATATTAGATGTAATTACAATTTCCGTGATAGCCTCCCCTTCCTCCAATATCGGTTCATCTATGTTATTAGATATACCGGGTGGAAAATGAGAGTCCATGAGGAGTTTCATTGTCTCCTCCATATCCTCCAGACGCCTGCCCGTATCATCGACCATAGATTCTGGTTGGACATGAGTTATGGATAGGAATTTTTTATCTTCGATACGTCATTTACGCTGTCTACCTGTTCACAGAAAAGTTTCCAGGAGTCTCGTTTGGCTTTACGAACAATTTTCTTATATTCACCATGTTTACTACGATACTCATCCCAGTATACTGCGGTGTTTTTACGCCGTGCCCGGTTAAATAGTTTGCGAAGAGTCTTCCCAAGGTTCCGGATCTCCCCGGTTACCCAGGGTTTCTCCTGTATCCGATGTGGATAATCCTCTTAAGAGAAGAAAACATATATTCTTGTGACATAAGATACATGTTCTCGGTCGAGACCCTGTATCAGCGTAGAAAAGTTGGAAATTTACGTGATTTAATCCAGAAACCTTGTTGCGAATCGTCCAAGGTTCCTGGATTCAAGCTATATGTATCTTACCTGTGTTAATTTTAGCCATCAGAGCGTTGGTAGCCGTCTCGCTCCGATGGAGGTTTATTTGGATACCCTCAATAATTGTCATCCATTTAAACTGTCTTCCAGCGAGCTAGTGATCACATCCTCGCTCGTTGGATTTGATTCCTCCGGGTAACCTGAAGTGGCTATTGATGCAGTGGGTACCATTGATGGCACTGCGGTGTCCTTATCAGGCATAGGAAAGCGCTGCTGTTCTGCCTTCTGGCGAGTGAGTGATTTCCTCCTCGCTTTTAGGATTTGACTCCTCAAAATTACCAGTACTTGCTAATGATGCTTTGGGTACCGTCTTAGGTGTTTTAGTGTTATCGGGGCCGGTTTTGACATCCCTTTCAATCGGTACCTCCCCAATTTTGGAAAGGGCAGCTACACCTTCTTTTGGCGAGTTAGTGGTATCTTCCTCGCTTTTAGGATTTGACTCCTTAACGTTATCAGTAGTTGCTACTGATGCTGTGGTCTTAGGTATTTTAGTGTCATTTTCGAGGCTTGTTGTAACAACCCTTCCAATCGGCACCTTCCCAATTTTGAATATGACAGCTTTAGAGGCGAAGTAAGCCCTACTTGGCAAGACTAGCCATAGATTTCTGGTCGATATCTATTACAAATAAAGTTCCCTCAGGTTCCTCTTTCCTGTAAAAGACGTCCCATTTTTCCACGGCCAGTTCAGCATTTTGACCACCAAGAATTTCCAGTATACGTTCATTAGCCAGTTTACTTTAAGAACACCGGAAGCTCGCTCTTCTTTGCCAGTCCCAGCTTAGCGCCGTCCCAGGGAGGAGAGATACTTTCCACCAAGTTCTTTAGGGTGCTAACACATTGGTGAGATGCCAACCTCAACCACATCACGCCCATTCGGAACTCGCAGCTCACGCTCTCTATTGGTTGTTGGCCCTTTGAAGCGATTGCATGATCCACTATCTTATTGTTCACCAGATCTTCTACCTTACTCTGTTGGTCTATTGGAATTTTGCTTGTCGGATTACCGGCATCGTAAACTGCATAACAGAGATCGTCCCGGTGTCTTCTTTTGGCAACTTTGGCGTAAGATGAGATTTTAAAATTTCATGTGGGCAAAGTGCCGCGCCCACATACATAATAAGTATTTAAAATCACATATCTCAGAAACTGCAACAGCTAGAGTGCTAAAATTTTGTATGGACAACTTTGACATCCACATGAACATATGGGGCAAAATGGGCGGACTAGCTATAGTGGGCTTGGCCCCTCCCATATAAAGAAAACCTTAAATTGATATATCTGAGAAAATATAACAGCTAGAGTCATCCAGTTTTTCGGAGCCACTTTAGTATCAACTTGCATATTTAGGAGAAAAAATTAGCGGGCTAGCAATAGGGGGCGTGGCACCTCCCATATAAATTAAATACAAACAAGTTAGAGTGCTATATTCGGCTATGCCGAATCTTAAATACCCTCCACCAGCAAGCTACTTTTTATTAAAACTCATTTAACTATCTAATTTTTATATAACTTGACATTTTTGTTTTCGTAGTGAAGGTACTAACATTTATGCATATTTGGAACTAATTTTGATTAGGTTCATAAAATTTTATATTAATAGGCCAGTTGCAAACATTTTAATATAATGATTTATCTATACACAAACATACTCCTGTCGAATTTTATCATTTAATAATGAATTAATTGGTATTAAGCGATTTTCAGAAGTAAAATTCCGTATAACGATTTATATATACAAAATACATATTTAGTTTGAATTTTATACCGATGACTTTGATTTTAATGTGCTATAGTGGGCGTGGCACCTCCCATATAAAGAAAATCTTAAATTAGTATATCTCAGAAAAAATATAACAGCTAGAGTCCTCATTTTTTCGAAGGAACTTTAGTATCAAATTTAATGTTAAGAAAAAAAATGGGCGTACTAGCAAAAGTGGGCGTGGTACCTCCTATATGAGTTATATATTAAAATTCGTTGATCTGGGAAACTATTGGAGATAGAATATTAGTCTTAATTTTTCACAAAGACCTTTAACATCCACGTGAATATTTATGAGAAAAATGGGTGGACTTTCATAAGGGGGTTTTGGTACCTCCTATACGGATGTGATTTTACGGAAATTTTCTTAGTGTCATCCTGTACCTCTGGAAGGAACTATATGCTTCTTTTTACTTCAAAATTTCAAGTGGGCGACGTGCCACCACCATCAGTGGTGATAGAGGGTATATATAAGTTTGTCATTCCGTGTGTAACACCAAGAAATATTCATCTGAGACTCAACAAAGTATATATATTCCGGATCCTTATCAAATTCTGAGTCGATTTAGATATGTCCGTCTGTCTGTTTGTCTGCGTAAAACACGCTTACGTAAAAACGATGCTAAATTAATTAATGAAATTCGGCTAAAAGATTCACTATTGTCCTAGATAGCTTGGTACAGAAAATGAGCAAAATCGGGTTACATCGGAAAGAGTTATGAATCAAAATTTAAAAAACTACGGAAAAAATTAAGATTTTTTAACACACTCTAATACAATTTTCACAAAAACTATGCGACATTTTCCACATTTTCATATACCTCCCATACAAATGTACATATTCCCGGAAAATGCACTGTTAATAACTTCCGGTAGAATTACAATATCTTTACAAACTTTTACAAGTAAAAGTTTTAATATCCAACATTTGGATAGTGACAAACATATATTAATAAAATTTTCCTAAACAAAAAATTTATTTATTTATTTACAACAGTTTAATTAATACATTAATGTATGTACTAAATATATAAGCTATAGCAACAAAGCCTTAAGCTAAATTATATACATTAAGATATAGAAATATTTGTAATATATGTTTAAAAAAAAAAATAATAAAAAAATATATATATATATGTATGTGTATTTAAAATAGATGTATGTAAATGTGTATATTTGTTAATTGAGTTAGATTTTATCATATAATTTTATTGATTTCAAAAATAGACTTATTTGTTTAATGGATTGTTCAGTAGGTGAAGAAAGTAATGAGATAGGATTATCATTTGAAAATATATTTAGTCTATGGAGTTCATATTTTGGGCAGTATAAGAGAATATGAAGTATGTCTAATGGACTGTTAAAATCACAGTCACAAATTGGAGGACTATTTCCTTTAAAAATGTGGTCATGTGTAACTTTAGTATGCCCCAAGCGAAGCCTAATAAATTTTATTAAATCTAACCGACTTATGCTATTAATTTTCAGTGACCATGAAGAGATATTTATTTTATTATGATTAATTGACTTGTACCAATTATTTGTTAGATCCCAAATGGATTTCGCTTGATTGACTGTTCTTTTATATATTTTATGATATCTGAAAAAATTCTATTGATGGTTCCTAATAGTGGTGTCCTGATGGCTTCTTTGGCAGCATGATCAGCGAATTCGTTACCTTTGATCAATGAGTGACCAGGTATTATAAGTTTCGGATATTCTCGAATAATTGAGTTCCTAATATTTACAGCGTAAAAGTTGTTATTTCTTATATTAGTGATAGCATGGATTGCGGATAACGAATCCGTACATATAGCATATTGTCCTGCTTTTTTGCAATATTCAACAGCATGAAAAATAGCTATTATTTCTGCAGAAAAGACTGAACTATAATTAGGTAATACGGAGTTATAAATAACTTCATCTTCCAACGTAACAGCAAAAGACGTGGTTTCATTTATTTTAGATCCGTCTGTATATATAAATATTCTTTGTTGGTATTTATTTAATAGTTCTCAGAACAATAAATTGTACTGGTACAAAGGTGTATTATCTTTCCTATAAGAACAAAGTGTGGTATCAAAACATTCTGAATTTAACAGCCATGGAGAATGGGTTACATTAAGGGGTTTAAGAAGAAGAAGATCAAATTCTAATGATAGATGAACTGTTTTATATAATGATGATTGGATTTGGTTCACTTTCTTAGATTTGAAAAATTTTTCAATAATTGTCTTCAGGGGGGTGTCGTAACTAAGCATTACAGATTTTATTGCTTTTTTTGATTCCAATTCGTATAAGTAATCTAAATGAAGAATATTGGATTCAAATAATATATTATTAATAGGGTTTGTTCTGTGAGCACCAATAGCATATCGAATGTTTGAATTTATTATTGTTTTAATTCTTCTTAAGGAAGTTTTCGGTGCTTTACCATAAATAAACAATCCGTACCTTATTTTGGATATAATCAGTGCTTTAAATGCGTTGATTATTGTGATAGTATTGACATTGAATTTCAATGTTGATAAACACTTAATTATATTTGAGAGTTTAATTAGGTCCCTTACTGTATTAGTAATGTGTTTATCCCATCTGAGAGTTTTAGTAAAAGTTAGTCCCAATATTTTTAATTCATTAGTCTGTTTGAGTTGAATATCGCCTGTAATAATGTTACATGAGCAATTATGTTTTCTGCAAATGTGAAGATACTGACATTTATTACGTGAAAGTACAGCACCTGATCCTTCACACCACTGTAGAATATCCTTAATTATATGACTGATATTAATATTTAGGTTCTGTAGCATATAACCGAAAGATTTGCAGTCCTTTCATATATACTTTGTTAAATTCTCGCATGCTCTAGTTTTCCGGCTCTGGCTCGTCGGCAATCGGGTTGGGTTCTTGAACTTAACATGAGATGTAAGAAAAACTACATAGCAATACATATTTTATGCATGCGAATTAAAAGAAATAAACTAAACTTTAACTAAGGGAACAACGAAAAGCTAAAACATAAACAAACCAAAATTGTAAACTATACTTGAGGTCCATTGCATCTGAGTATTGTCTGTTGCCATTAGATGGAATATGCAACATTATGCCCATCCCTACCATGATCATCTATGATTTATTCCAGAAGCAAATCTTCTTGATGATCACCAACAAAGTTGTTTCGCTACCTAGCTAGGTTTTGCCTTATGAATCAAAAACAAATGAATTCAGCAATTCATGATATCCATTTTATTAGATATATGTAGATCGATATAATTTTAAAAGTAGACATGCAATTATAAATTCATCTATTAGGACTAGTATTGTTCAAAATGTTCATTTAATAAATTCAAAAAATTCATTGATACGAAATTTATACAAAAAAAAAATAGTAAAATTAAAACAAAATTTATAGAAAATTTTAAAACAAAATTTTTAGCAAAATTCATAGAAAATTTAATAAAAGTTTTATAGAAAAATCTTTAGGAAAATTTATAGAAAAATCTTTAGGAAAATTTATAGAAAAATCTTTAAACAAAATGTGTAACAAGATTCGTAGTGAAATTTATAACAATATTTTTAACAAAATTTTTAACAAAATTTTTAACAAAATTTATAGCAAAATTTACAAAAAAGTTGTATCTATATAATTAATAGGCAAGACGATTTTTTGTGACCCCTTTTACTCTTACAGTATACATCTGATCTTGGCAAAAAATATATCATTTTAAAGGTATTTGTTCGCAGATGTGCACAATATATATATTAATGAGATCGGTTCAGAATTTTACGAGCTATAAGCGTTTAGAGTTGTTACTAATACATAGAAACAATAGTCACACGTACGTATTCTTGAAATTAAAAACAAACAAAGCAAGAAACAAAACAAAAAAGTAAACCGTGTTGTTTACTTTTTTTTAAAAAAAAGAGAGGAGAGTGCAGAAACGTTTAACTTCTCTGTTACTGTTTTCTTTTTGTATTTCGCATGATATTTGTTGTTGTTGTTGTTTTTATAAGATTTTTGTAAACAAATATGTATGTAAACAGGCTTGGGCAAAGCGAAAATAAGATTTTATTGTTTCATATTTTTGTGTAAAGAGCTAAATTGTGAATGAGATAATGATCTATTTTGTTATAATATCGTTACGATTGTTACCAAATCGAAAGGAATATTTTTATAAGAAGTAGGACTTCAGTTTTATATTCAGAGTTTTCTATTGGAGGTTTTTCGTTATTTAAACTTTTTAAGATAATTAAATTGAAGTACATTCCCGAGGAAACAACGAACTGGGAATATAAAAAGATGTGTAAATAATGCTTGGGGACACCTCAAGATATGTCCAACAATGTACTAATATTGGTATTTTACCTGGAAAAATATTGGTAGGACATCAGTAATTTGTAATGAATTTTCAATTCCCTAACTTTTTAACGACCGTATAATATTTTAAAGACAAAGATTGGAAAAATATAAGAATGTCAAAAGTTATGTATTGAAATATTTTTAAAATAAAAATTATTAACGTGAACTTTTTATTGGTCGTTACACTGCCGATACTTTTCAATTATGTTTAACGAAAAAAAATCGGTGAAATAAAATACTGAATTGCGGTACATAATTATTAGTTTTGATTGATTTAGAAGATTTAAATTATGGACTAACGAATTGATTCAGTGTCAGTAAGTAATAAAAAAAGCCTGTATAAAATATAAGTAAAGTTTAGTTGGTCATGCCGGTAAATGATACACCGCAATAAATGGCTAGGTATATCGCTTATATGCAGGTTTAGCACACCGAGGATTTGATGATATTCTTCTTTTTTGGGTTATTCTAACCAATTAGGAAATAGTTCCATGAAAAACTTACATTGAAAAGTAATGAGTTAAAAAGCTAATAAAACCTCTTTTCACTACTTCTTCATTAGCATTTTAAGTCATTATTTTAACACGGTGATGTCATTGGAGGCAAGTACTTCTACGCACTCTTACAAATAGGGAGTTAAAGAAGTACTTGCAATTTCTCTTACAAAACAGTTGTTGAGTAAGTTGTTTTGTTTTTTAATAATAAAAAAAGCCAGCTAGAATACGAACCAGGACTTCGGTTTGTTAGTCAAACGTTCTACACACTGCACCACTGCTTAGCTATTTTATTGCGCGTCAAATAATGGTTTTCACAGACAAAACTAATTTTGTTTTATTTTTTGTAAAACACAATTCTTAAAACGCAATTAAATAAAATGTGCAAACAAAATGACAAGGTCGAAAATAAAGTACTTCTATATCAGATTATAAGAAAGTCATTACTAGAGTACTTCTAAGTAAAGCAGACGGTAAGTAGTAGTCATTGAAAAGTAAGTGGTTATGGAAGTACAACCCATTACCGAGTTTTTGCTGGGGTAGTGTAAAGTGAAAACTGTAAGTTGGTTAGGTGATGCTATATAAAAATAGATGAAACTGCTAGATAAAACTGCTAAATATAAATCATGTCTTTTGGCATGAAGAGTGTTTAACCGTACTTAGCAATTTATCGTTTATTTAATAAATGTAGGTCAGCTGACGTCTTTGTCGATTGTTATAAGGGATAATTTATACAGCATATATCTGATGGACGGACTTCTACTGACATCCAAATAAAATTTATTTATAATTAGATAAGACATTATTTATTTTAAATATTTTTATTGTTTTGACAAATTATTTAGAACATTTCCACTCTGTATTTTGAACATCTAACATTTCTTTACTGGCGTGTACAATAGAGTACTCCAGCATTGTGAAGGTAGCGTATATATTTTTTTTTACTTTTAAAATAGTTGAAATACTTTTGAAAAACAAGTTGTATAACTAATTTTGACAATTGAGGTTTTAAACTTCTGATGGGACTTTTACTAAAACCTATCACATTTTCTAAAAGAAAACATTAATCAAAGCAAATTATACACTTTGATAATATCAGTAAAGTTAATTTTTTACCACAGATTTGAACTACAAAAATTGGGTTTTATTTTAGCATGTTTATGCAATTTTTCCAGCATTGGTTCTGGTCGAATTTCGACCGCTGGGCGAACTCTAGTTAAAATTAATAGCAAAACATATTAGATAATTTATAACAGAATAATATGTAAAACGTTTATGAATAGGCAAACTTTTAATAAAACAAATTGTATCTAAAATATTATCAGAATCAAATTGAGCTTAACACCCTGTATCGGAATAAAGAATTGAAAGAAAAAAGAATCGAAACTAAACAAGTTGATATAGGTCAGTTATTGAAATAAAAAAACAGACGGACAGTAGCGCGGAAATATGATTGAAAGGGGGGGGGGGCTGAATTATATATACAAATTAAAACAAATTAAACTTATAGAACATTACTAAATGCTGCTAATCCATAAGTATAATATGCGAAACATTACTTTTTTATGTAAACTCACTTTTATAAATATGTATTTTTTTAGATTTTGTGAGTTTTAAATTGATATTTTGTTTTCTTTTGTTGCTTTTCTATAACATTCTTATTCTTTACTTTTTTCTTTTTCGTTATCACACATCACAAATTTATATCTGATCTCATTTTTTTTATAATATAATATTTATACTTTATTTAGAAATTTTCACTAGTTTTAAGGTATATTTATGATTGTTTTTTTTTTACATTTCCTTGTTTTAATTTTATTAATTTATTTTTTTAATATAAAGCACAGGTTGTTAATAATGTACGTAGTGAAAATAACTAAATGTAATAAGATTAATAAATTAAATGACACTTACGGTTGTCGCGTTAAATCCATCGATGAATGGCCATTCAGCAATTTCTGGTTAGTAGGTGGGAAAGAGACAAAATATAAATTTTTTTGAAGGTGTGATCGATTCTCAATTTTTGCAATTCTTCTTCTACTTATTCTGCATTACATCGATGACAAAAAAAAAATAGCAACATGTTTCCAAAATTATTAGCAACATTATGTCATGTTCATGTTCAATTTTGGAACAGTTTCTACTAATGTTCCTTAACCCGGAGAATTTACAATAAAAGATCACTCAATTTGACGCTGATGTTAATTAATGAATATATAGATGATTATGAAGATATTTATGATTTTGAATTGATGATTTAGCCGAACATTTATACAATCTGATACTGATATTGTATTCAAAATTTTGTGGTATAAATTAAAGCTGGTGAATATGTTATTTTCCAATAGGTTTCTGACGATTTTGAGATTTTATGGTGGTAAATGATGACAAATATGAGTTTACGGAAAGTTGGATTTGGTCCATATATTATGATCCGAAACTCCTCATCCAATAGCTTTTAGAGAAATAGTCTGGCACAGAATATAGTGGTAACTGTTCAAAGATTATGGTGTTTGGATTATAGGTTTTTAATAACCAATTCCAAGAATTTAAAATTGGGTGCCAAATCTATGGAAATAATTGGACTTTATTAGAAAAAAATATAGACTTATATTAAGTATTTACCCGTAAGGATGTGGCACCAAAGATTAAGGGTGACAAATTTAATTGATTTCCTCTGACGCAGGATTATATTAGAAACCTTTTTAGTTTCGCCAGTAAAAATGTTGGTTTTTTCCAGAAAATTTTATAATTTGATTTAAAATGTAGTAGAATTATATAATTTTAAGTTTCACACATTTTTGGAAATTCTAAAAATATCTGTGACTTTCTCACTCAAAATTTGTTTGGTTATAAAACGTGTTTTAGCCCCTAAGGGGTTTTATATGATCCGCAAATGCATTAGTTAAATTGCTTAATAAAATATGCACCAAATACCAACGTATATAAAGTAACTTAGTTACCAATACATTGTAAATATGATCATTTGTCGCGAGTGGTGAAAATTTTAATTTATTGAGACAATGCTGGCAGATTCGAAAATAATTTGTAATTTTAGCGATTTTTCGATTTTTTTATATTTTTTCAGTTTTTAACAATGTTTTTACTAATAAGAAGAAAATTGAGTTAAATTCGAAATATAAAATTCGAAATTTAAAATCAACAATTTTAAACAAATTAAATAAAATGGTTTTATTGGGTATTTAAAGTAGACACAGTAGACATATTTAGTTTTTAATTTGAAAAATAAGTGCAATATTTATAATAGATAAGAGTATAATGAGTAAGTGCTATTATTGTTTTAAAAGATATAAGAAAATACTTAAATAAATATAAAAATTCGACTATTGTAATAAAAATATTCTGTCTAATGCCAGCCACATTACACAGTCCCCCAAACAAGATCGAATTTTTGTGTTTTTCTTTAAAGGCACCAAAATTTGATCTAGCTGGCAAGAGTGTTCACCTGGTTTTATATCTTTCGCGTGGAATTTACCAATATAGTTACCACGTAAATCCTCCACCTATAGAAGAATGTATACTAGAGCGCAGAGCACAAGCAATGTTACTCAAAACTTCGTCCCAATTTCTTTGGTCAGGATTGACATAGGCTCTTATAGCAGCGAGGACAGAACGATTTATACGCTCTGAGGCATTTGCTTGTGGTGAGTAAACAGCAGTAAGGGTATGAAAAATATTATAACGGTCTAATAGTTTTTTGAATATTTTGGACTTGAACTGAACACCGTTGTCTGATACTATTGTTTCAGGTACTCCAAAAACGTGGAAAATATCTTCTTCCAGATACTTACAAATCACATCTGCTGTCAACTTCTTTACAGGCTTTAGAAACGGGTATTTTGAGAAGTGGTCTAAAACCACAAAGATACCAATATGTCCGCTTCTCGACCGCGGATATGGTCCTAAAAAGTCCACGTAAAGTTTCTGAAACAAGCGTTGAGTCATAGCTGGCTGACCCATAGGTGGACGGAGTACAAAATTTGGATGTTTCGTAGATTTGCAAACAACGCAAGCGTTTATATAATCCCTCCCCCCTCTGTTGACTAAACCTGGCCAGAAATAATATTTTCTAATACGCTCAAGAGTTTTATTTATACCAAAATGTGATGACAATGAGTCATCGTGAGCCTTGGACAAAACGTCATTTATAAGTTCCCTAGGAACCATAACTTCCAACAGAGATCATCGTTTAGTTGTTCGCCAGTCGCACGTTCTGTCCGTTTGTATACGTATCCGTCTAAAACTTTCATGTCTGGGAATTTTGATTGATTATTGCATATGTTTTTAACAAGTCCGTTATATTCGTCCGTTTTGAAATATTTCGACCCTAAGTCGATGAAAACCCCATTGTCTTCGGACAGACTAGAAATTATAAGCTCGGACTCGTCTTCGGACGGACTGTTTACTTGGTCTTCGGGAGTGGTACGGGAAAGGGCATCAGGAATGACATTAAGAGAACCTTTTCTATGTTGAATCTTGAACGAGAAACCCTGCAGTTTAAGTGCCCACCTCGCCAATCTTGAGCTTAAATCGGTTTGGGACATGAGCCACTTTAGTGACGCGTGATCTGTCACTATTGTAAACTCATGTCCTTCGATATAAGGCCGAAACTTTTTAACACTAAGCACAGCAGCTAAGCATTCCTGTTCGGTCACTGAGTAATTGCGTTGGGCTTTATTAAGTTTCTTTGACATAAATGCCACAGGAACTTCATCACCCTCCGCATTTAACTGGACCAATACACTTCCTATTCCTGTTTTGCTAGCGTCACAATGGATATAGAATGGTTTTTCAAAATCCGGACTATGCAAAACAGGAGCTGAGCTTAGTAGACACTTTAACTTCTCAAATGCTTGGTTTGCTTCGTCATTCCAAACATATTTTCTTTTAGCTTTAAGTAAATCAGTTAAAGGTGTTGTTATTGATGCGTAATTCTCTATAAATTTCCTATACCACCCCGTCATACCATGAAATCGTCGGACTTCTTTAACTGATCGTGGTGTTGGGTATTCTAAAATAGCAGAAATTTTGTCTGGATCAGTTCTAATAATTCCTTTTCCTATAACATGTCCTAAGTATTTAACCTCTTCCATACAAAATTTACTCTTGCCCACATTTATAGTCAGTCCAGAGTCTCGTAAACGTTTAGCAAATGGCGCTGTTTAATGGGTTTTGCCATTCCTACGTCTATCACGTGATTCACCAATGTGGTCTTACCTAGCCCTTCTTTCATAAAAGAGGGAAATAAGTTTACAACCTGAATTAACTGTTGCTGTTCGTTTTCATTAAGTTTGCAGTCATTATAGCAAGGGTGCCCAAGCCCTATGCGCTTGGTGCGCTTTTGTTTTTGTAAATGCGCTTAGCTATAGCCCGTGTGTTTTAATACACACATAGAGCGCTCAGAACTAGTAATACGAAATACACAACTTTGTATTTTTAGTTTTTTTGTCGTTCTGCATTGTATACACACACGTGCTAAACAACAACACTTTCGAATGATTTGCTGGTAAACGAGTTTTTGTTTTTCTTTATCGTTTGACATGATTTAAAAAAGATTGTTTTGAAGAACACTTCGAAAAAAATTGTGTTAGTTTCTACTACTCTCACATAATGTTTGTATGTTTGTATGAATTTTTGCATTCTTTACAATGGATTTGCAAAATAAATATGAAAATATTTTTTTTTTTTACTTATAATTTTAAGGGTGAAGCACAATGTTTAATATGCTTTCAAATAATTTTAACTATCATTTTAAGATTTAAGAGGCATTTTAAGATATCGCATGGAAATCTTTAAAACCAAATAAATACCCTTTACTTCATAAAGAAATTTTAAGTTTGTATTCTATGTTTGGTAGTACATACATATGTGAAAGCAGGGTTTAATATTTAGTTTTTAGTTTTATTTTTTTAAATGTCGACTGAACTGAAGAAAGTTCAAGTATTTATTTTTCCCTCACAAGCTAACTGAAGTCAGTCAACTGTGTCAACGCACTGCTGCAATAACTTGCAAGTGGTTTTGTTTTTCTTCAGCAGCCACACACACAAGCAGCGGCCATGTTAAGTTTTTCAACTCAGCCGAACTGAACACAACGACTGAACAGTAAAAACAGATTTGCGTGTGCTGCTTACGTATTGCTTAGTTCTTGGTTTCGTTTTCTTACTAAGGGACGTAAAAAAAACTGATAGTTTGACTGGTTAGTAAAAATCAAGCCGACTGAACAATAAAACTTGATGGGTTGTTTGTTCAGTAAGACTTTGTTATTGTATGCAATTTGTTTTAGTATATTGTATGTTTTTGTGTTTAATGTTGGCAAAAGTAAATAAAGTAATTGATAATTATTGCTAATAGAAATTGTTAATTAATTTAAAATTTATAAAATTATAAATTACTATACTTATAAATTTAGATATTTTCTTTAAATAAAAATTGATTTAAATTTAAGCATTTTGATGATTTTTTAGTGAGATTTTGTTATTGTATGTATGTATGTATATTAGGGTGGGTCGAAAATAGGCTTTTCGCTCGGATCAAATTCTAATAGTGAAATTATGTTGTATTTTAACGTCAATTTTTTGAGGGTAAGAGCCCGCGCATCGCCGCCAAAGTTTGTAAATGCGTTTATATGGGAAAAATGGCACTTTTTGGAGTTTTTTCACAAAATGATGCTTTAAGTATTAATTATTGCACCATTTTATAGCAAAATCGTAATGTCTACAAAATTGTCTTTCCAAAACGATGGAAAAACTCAAAATTGGTTAAAAAAGTTTTGAGTTATTAAAATTTCCCCCGAGAATTTTGGGATTCTGAAGACATATAAAAGTAAATATAAGAAAATTTTTGTTAGTTTTGAAAAATTTTACAAAAAAATATTATGTTTATCTTTATAAGGTTCATAAATGTGCTAGTACGAATTTTTGTTCAAATAATAATTAATACTTAAAGCCTCATTTTGTGAAAAAACTCCAAAAAGTGCCATTTTTCCCATATAAACGCATTTACAAACTTTGGCAGCGATGCGCGGGCTCTTACCCTCAAAATAATTGAATAATAAATATTTTACAGTCTTCCATTTGACGTTAAAATACAACACAATTTCACTATTAGATGTTGATCCGAGCGAAAAGCCTATTTTCGACCCACCCTAATATACATACATACATACAATAACAAAATCTCACTAAAACATCATCAAAATGCTTAAATTTAAATCAATTTTTATTTAAAGAGAATATCTAAATTTATAAGTTTAGTAATTTATAATTTTATAAATTTTAAATTAATTAACAATTTCTATTAGCAATAATTATCATTTACTTTGTTTACTTTTGTCAAATTTAAACACAAAAACATACAATATACTAAAACAAATTGCACACAATAACAAAGTCTTAATGAACAAACAACCCATCAAGTTTTATTGTTCAGTCGGCTTGATTTTTACTAACCGGTCAAACTATCAGTTTTTTTTACGTCCCTTAGTAAGAAAACGAAACCAAGAACTAAGCAATACGTAAGCAGCACACGCAAAACTGTTTTTACTGTTCAGTCCAAAGTAAATTTATAAAGTAGACTCAGTAGAACAGCTGACTATTTTTTTTAAAACTCACTTATGGACGAAAATGTCAAAATTGTTTACGTTGCAATTTTTGACAGCTTCAACCAAAGACTTTTATGTCAAATTATTTGCCATATTTGTTTTAGTGGAAAAAAATTAAATTGTGTGTTGTTTTATAAAAAATAAAAATAAAAGTGAAAAAACTTGAATTTTGTGTGGTTTATGTACTAAAAAATTATGAAAAGGTGTATAATTTGCAAGAAAATTTCCAAAAAAGGAAATGGGAGCTTTTTTATTGTCCCCACAGATGAGAGGAGGCGACGAAAGTGGATGGAGGCTTGCAAGATGCAACTCCCGGCACCTGCTTATGTGTGTATGGACCATTTCTCTCCATCAAACAAAACCGGGAGACACTACATTCGAAGATGAGTTTCATTTGTTATCACCAGTACACCCTCTGCAGCCACAGTTTTCCAATAGGTAAGTAGAAAAAGATTTTCTATATTAAGATAACTTTAAGAATTTAATCTGAAATATTCTACTTTCAGAAACAACTTTTGTTTGGGTCTACGTGATCCTGCCGTTAATCGTCTTACTTTAGTTTATAGTTCGGGGAAAATCTTAAGCATTTGTTTAAGTCTCTTGCCTTCAGAACAAAACATCTAATGGGATTTTCAGCTGTTATGCATGATTATAGCAGTAACACTGCTACATCGTTTAGTGCTGAAGATCCAAAGAAAATAAAAAAAAATGATGAAATACATTCGGGTACCGAAGAAGATTGACAATTTATGTTGTCCATTCTAGATGGATCGGATAATAAACCATCAAAAGAAAATTATTCACAATGTACAATATTGATACTACGGCTTGTTTATTCATACAATGCTGGCGATATTTTATAGTTTTCATTTACTCTATGAGGACTTTAAATTGGACGATATTATGCATGCACATTTGTTGCCATTAGCCAAGGTGAGCCAAGCAAAGTTAGCCAGCAATTTAATTTCAAATGAATATTATAAAATATTTGGTTTTATTTTCCTTAATTAGTTTCTGCATCAATTGGCCTACGTAATGCAATTACAATCTTATACTTTTCGTCATGCTATGGATTTTCCTTTGCTGGTGAAAAATTGTTCCAAGACTTGTATTTTAACCGAACAGCATGGTTCTCAAATGTCTTACAAGGAACTTTCACAGGTGCAAGCTCCTAGTGTTTTTAACCAACTGAATGCATTGCCGTATAATTATGTGGAAGGTAATAATAATAATTGTACTTTTGCTACACTAAGGGGGTTATTTCGTAAATCCTTTGCGTTGAACGCATCACCTACACTTCACATTCAAAAGTGAACACTTTATCATACGGAGCTACTCGATCGCGTATTAGGTGAAATCTGTATTCCAACTTTATTGATACATTGGAGCACCGTCACCGAGTTCTATCGATATTACAATGGAGTGACTTTAGCTATGTATGTATATGAAGATTGTGTAATGTTATCCAATCGCCATTCAGCTACAAAATCTGGATAAAATTCATATATGGATATAAGTGCTCTAATTTCAGAGAATGAGTTTCATTGTAGTATCAATAGAAATATATACCAATTTGCGTCCTTTCCCGTACGAGGTCGAGTAGCTTCAATATCACAACTTTTCCATAAAGATAGCTGTTACATGTACATAATTTATTCAATAAAATTTCAAAGCGAACGCCTGAATAAATTAGGTGTTCGATTTGAAGTTTCAAGTGTGTATTTTTCAGGTGATGCGTTTTATAAAATATAATTTTTTATACATTTTTCACAAATAACGAAGCACTTGTTTCAACGCAAACAATCACCTGCCATAATGAAGTGTTTTACAAAATACAAATTTAAAAATTGATAGGTGAAGTGAGGCGTAGGGATTTACGAAATTATGCCCTAAATAAAAGTTCAAATTATTCGCAAAATATGAACATAGTCACGGAAGACTCCTTATCGGCTCGTTGTCCACCCTCTAAAAGTGGCATATCACAAATGGAAGGTGCTTTAGATGATGGCATGGATAATATAGGTACCAAATTCTTAAGTCTACGTTATCCGGATGATATGCGCATAACAGATAGATATTACACAATCGCCTGGAACTTCTGATCATGAATTTATTGAGGAGCAAGAAAAACAATTATTTACATTGTGCACTCGTACCATGACTTTACCTTTGGGTAGAGGAGGTATGTTTACTTTAAGAACCAACGGAATCAATGCCAATACCAAAACTATGTCTAACCAGCAAGAAACCTATTAAAGGAACCACTGTTGAAATGCAGCAAATTGAATTCCAGGCCAATATGAGTTTATGGCCAACATTTCATAATGGTGTAGCAGCTGGCCTGAAAATATGATCAAATGCACGGGATGTACCCTCCACCTGGATTGTTTACAATAAGCCAAAACGACCAGCCGAGAATAAGTGAATAAGTCCAGAAGTAGTTTCCATATTTCTTGGAGAAAAAATACTATATTTCTATTAAATGTATGTATGTCAAACTTAAATAAATTGCTGACACATTTTTTATTTATTTGCATTTTTATTTATTCTTAAACTAAACTAATAAAATGTCTTTTACTAAAATATTATTTTTTTGTGTTGTTATCAAAGAAAATTTTTGTAAACAAAGATCATATGATTTTGACAGCAAAGACCTTAAACCAAAAACAAAATCGTTTGTGGTTTTTGTAAATGTTGTATTTGTTGTAGAACTGTCGCTACTTTATTAATTTACTTTGGTTCAGTCGTTGTGTTCAGTTCGGCTGAGTTGAAAAACTTAACATGGCCGCTACTTGTGTGTGTGGCTGCTGAAGAAAAACAAAACCACTTGCAAGTTATTGCAGCAATGAGTTGACACAGTTGACTGACTTCAGTTAGCTTGTAAGGGGAAATTTTAACGAGTTACTATTTTTTAAGCATGGTACTAAATTTAGTCAAATATTTAGTAATTTGCGACTGCAATTAGCAGTTTTTTGAAACCCTGTGTGAAAGTGCATTCTCAAAACTAAAATTAATAAAAACAAGCATAGAGCTAGAATGAGTAACGAAAATTTGGAGGCATTATTAAAATTATCTACAACTGACATTGACATCAATTTGGACAACTTATTGGAAGGAACATGGAAGACTTAAAGGACATTTCGAATGGTAAGTACGGGTTTCAAATAAAATTTACATGCACTAATATATTTTTAATTTCAGATAATTTTTACAAAAAAGAAATCAATTTTTTTGCCGTGTACGGACATTCCGATTGGTATGTTAATGTTTGAAGTAAAATTTTCACGCACTAAAATTTTTTTTAATTTCAGATAATATTTTAAAAAATAGAAATATTTTTTTGCCGTGTACGTGTATGAAATGAATATATGAAATATTTTTTTTCTTTGTATGTTTGTATGTATTTGTTTTTACAACAAAAAATATTGAATAAAAATTTGTTTTTCTTTAAATCTCAATCATGGATAACTCAGCAATGGGTTGTTCAAGATGGTCAATCAGTTCTAATATGGAATCATAAAACGCATCGAAACTCTCACCGGGTTTTTGCTTTCTGTCCCTTATAAGTTCCCTGTAGTCCATATCAGTATGGGTATCTTTAAACTGTCGTCTCAGGGACAAACAAAGGTCTGGCCAATTAATTTCTCGTACTGACTTATGGTAACGCCAGAACCAATCGCTGGCTTTACCATCAAAAAGTACAGAAGCATTACGGCACAACAACTCAAAATTACCTCCCAAAGTTTGGTTTGTAAGAGCTTCAATTCTGTACAAAAATGAGTCAACAGAAAGACCAGAGGAATTTCCTGAAAACTTTAATCGCCAATTACTAATGATTTGGCTAATTTTATCGGGGCGAATAGACAAATCAGTGGAAAATCCAGAGTTTAGTCTCATCAAATTTGAAGATGGATTTGGCTGAAATCTTATTTCGGCTCCATTGGTATTATTACCAGAAGGTGGGAGACCTAACAATTGATCCAAGGTTTGAGGCTGACACTGTACATTATCGGTAAATTCAACAGGATTATGAGACGGTTCCCGTTGTGGTGTATGTCGGTTATTTTTAGGCTAAACCTACGAAAACCTACTTCTATGTTATTTTGTATCAACTGAGTTAGTTGCTCATTTAAAGAAGATAACATTTCGGCCTGCTGAGCTCCTACAGCTGCAGTAACCAAGTTTCTTATCATATGCCTCTGGGCATCAGGAGATGAATCTGAAGATTGTGTCGTATTAGGGGTTGTTTGGATATTCCTAGAAATAGATTCATTTGCTGACCTATTAGCATCAACATTTTGTTGACGAGACTGATTTCTGGTCATGACAGTGGATGTGCTTGGTCTTGGAAATTTGGGTAATGTGATTTGGGTGTTACAAGTTCGGCAAGTTGACTTATTCTGAGTTGATTTAGAAAGACAAGTTTTGTGAAAAACATGATTACATATAGTTTTTGTGGCATTTCCTTTTATAGAAATATGGTTTTTACAAACACCACAAACATCAAAACTTAACGGAGAAGGTGCTTGAGGTTGAACATTTTGGGATTGTACATTTTGAGACTGTATATTTTGGGATTGAGGTTGTATAGAAGTGGGCGTAATAGCCAAATTTTCTGTACTACGTCTTACAGACATTTTGCTATTAACTTTAAGTAACAAATCAAAAAGTAATAACTTATGTAAAAGATAACCGAGCTCTTGTGTTCTATCATTATCAAGTAGTAATGAAACAAGTGAACAAATGTTTGGTTCACTTGTTTCATTACTACTTGATAATGATAGAACACAAGAGCTCGGTTATCTTTTACATAAGTTATTACTTTTTGATTTGTTACTTAAAGTTTGTCAATTAAAGTGACAGAAAATAAATATTATAACCAATTATAAATTTATCTCCAGAAATTGTATTAGTTCTTTAACAGCACTTTAAATGTTGAAAAGTCGAAAAGCTATTGTGTATATTAACGTAAGAAACTAATGTAAACAAGTTTTTAATTGAAATAATACTTTCAATTTCAAAAATATGTAAATAAATTAGTTCAAAACTAATTTCAAACATATTCGTATGTTTTTGATAAAAGGTAATAATAGCGTCATGTTTTGATTCATTTAGGCGACACTAGAACTAGGTAGCGATAATTTTAAGTCAAATGCAATGAAAAAGATAAACTGATTATGTGTTTTGAAGTTTAGAAATCTCTCATGAAATAAAGAGGAAAAGAAACAAATTCGAAAGAAATGAGTCGATCTGATGGCATAGATTCATTTTCTAAATAACAAATTCTAAGTTCCAAATCAGATAAAAAAAGAAACAAAATAGTAATAGAAATAAAAATAAGTTTTCTTTAATGGCATAAGACCAAACTGGTCCAGTCTTAAGTTTCCAATTAAAGAATATAACAAAACAAAGAAAGTAACAAATACAAAAGGAAGAAATGTAAATATATGTTGGACATTAATCGAAACTTTGTTTTCAAAATAATGATTTCCAAAACATATAAAAAATTAAAAAAATAGACAAGTTCAAGAGATTTTTGGGCTATTGTATTTACCAGATATTAATTTTGAGACCCACTGGGTTAGAAACTGAAACTGACCGGCTCTGGCTCGTCGGCAATCGGGTTGGGTTCTTGAACTTAACATGAGATGTAAAAAAAACTACATAGCAATACATATTTTATGCATGCGAATTAAAAGAAATAAACTAAACTTTAACTAAAGGAACAACGAACAGCTAAAACATAAACAAACCAAATTTGTAAACTATACTTGAGGTCCATTGCATCTTAGTATTGTCTGTTGCCATTAGATGGAAAATGCAACATTATGCCCATCCCTACCATGATCATCTATGATTTATTCCAGAAGCAAATCTTCTTGATGATCCCCAACAAAGTTGTTTCGCTACCTAGCTAGGTTTTGCCTTATGAATCAAAAACAAATGAATTCAGCATGATATCTATTTTATTCAAGATATGAAATTATAAATTCATCTATTAGGACTAGTATTGTTGAAATGTTCATTTAATAAATTCAAAAAATTCATTGATACGAAATTTTGCTTAAATATATATAAAAAAAATAGTAAAATTAAAACAAAATTTATAGAAAATTTTAAAACAAAATTTTTAGCAAAATTCATAGAAAATTTAATAAAAGTTTTATAGAAAAATCTTTAGGAAAATTTATAGAAAAATCTTTAAACAAAATGTGTAACAAGATTCGTAGTGAAATTTATAACAATATTTTTATCAAAATGTTTAACAAAATTTATAGCAAAATTTACAAAAAAGTTGTTTTAAAAATAATAGCAAAACATATTAGATAATTTATAACAGAATAATATGTAAAACGTTTATGAATAGGCAAACTTTTAATAAAACAAATTGTATCTAAAATATTATCAGAATCAAATTGAGCTTAACACCCTGTATCGGAATTAAGAATTGAAAGAAAAAAGAATCGAAACTAAACAAGTTGATGTAGGTCAGTTATTGAAATAAAAAAACAGACGGACAGTAGCGCGGAAATATGATTGAAAGGGGGGGGGGCTGAATTATATATACAAATTAAAACAAATTAAACTTACAGAACATTACTAAATGCTGCTAATCCATAAGTAGAATATGCGAAACAATATTTTTTTATGTAAACTCACTTTCATAAATATATATTTTTTTAGATTTTATGAATTTTAAGTTAATATATTGTTTTCTTTTGTTGCTTTTCTATAAGATTCTTATTCTTTACTTTTTTCTATTTCGTTATCACACATCACAAATTTATATCTGATCTTATTTTTATACCCTCCACCACCATCAGTGGTGATAGAGGGTATATATAACTTTGTCATTCCGTGTGTAACACCAAGAAATATTCATCTGAGACCCAACAAAGTATATATATTCTTGGACCTTATGAAATTCTGAGTCGATTTAGCTATGTCCGTCTGTCCGTCCGTCCGTCCGTCTGTCTGTCTGTCTGTCTGTATAAAACATTCTCACGTTAACACGAAGCAACAAAAATTAACGAAAATCACCCAAAATATTTATTATTGTCCTAGGCAGTTTGGTATTGAAAATGAGCAAAATCGGTTCTCACCGGGAAAAGTTATGAATCAAAATTTGAAACAACCTCGAAAAAAATAAGCATTTTTTACACATTCTGATGTAATTTTCTCGAAAACTGTGAATGATAATTCCATGAAAATCAGCATACATTCGTTTCTATACAAGAGCTTGATTCCCGCTGAAAATTGCCTGAATCGGTCCACAATTTCATATACCTCCCATACAAAAGTACATATTCCCGGAAAATGGGTTTTTTATTAATAACTTCCGTCACAATGTCGAAATCTTTACAAAATTTTACAAATTAAAATCTTATGTCAATAGAAATCATTCAGAGAAAAATTTTCTGGATCGGTCCATAATTGGACATAGCTCCCATACAAGGTCCCCTCCCGAAAATAACTTAAACGCACATAATTCATTTCTAAATCAAGTTATCTATATAAAATTTGGTACAAGTATTGCCCTCACATACAGAAGTATTACTTTGACATTTTTTTTTCCATCGGTCCATAATTGGTCATAGCTCCCATACAAGGTCCCCTCCCGAAAATCACTTAAACGCGCATAACTCATTACTAACATAATACATCCATATACAATTTGGTACAAGTATTACTCATGTGCACAGAAATATTATTGTGAATTTTTTTTCCGATCGGTCCATTATTGGTCATAGCTCTCATACTAGGCCCCCTCCAGAAAATTACTTAAATGTACAATATTAATTACCAAATAATGATATAGATACAGAATTTTGAAATTTTGTTTTTATATACACAAGGTCCTCTTTCGAAAATCTCTTAAATGCACATTACTCATTACCAAATAAAGCTATTGATACAAAAATTCTATTTCAAGATTTTTGCACGATCGGTTCATAACACACATTACTTATTACTAAATTACGATATAGATACAAAATTTTACTGAAATATAGCTTTCATTTCCAGAAGTTTTGCTTAAAGAATTTTTTACGATCGGTCTATAATTGGTCATATCTCCCATACTAGGTCCTGCCCCTAAAACCGTATTTAACTAGTTGCATTATCAATTTGTGTAGAACAAAATTATATATATGTATTTTGATAATCCTTAAATCTTTCACACACATGCATACATGCAAATTAATAAAAATCGCCAAGCGTTGGTAATGTTCAATAAATCTTGGAATTGTAATAGATTTGAGCTGTTTGAATCTACGGATTTTTCTATTTAAGATATGAGAAAACTTTTTTCTACAAATATTTGATCAATTAGAAAAGTATTAATATAAAAGCAGCTGGTGGAGGATATTGAAGATTCGGCTCAGCCGAATATAGCACTCTAACTTGTTTTATAATATAATATTTATACTTTATTTAGAAATTTTCACAAGTTTTAAGGTATATTTCTGATTGTTTTTTTTTTACATTTCCTTGTTTTAATTTTATTAATTTATTTTTTTAATATAAAGCACAGGTTGTTAATAATGTACGTAGTGAAAATAACTAAATGTAATAAGATTAATAAATTAAATGACACTTACGGTTGTCGCGTTAAATCCATCGATGAATGGCCATTCAGCAATTTCTGGTTAGTAGGTGGGAAAGAGACAAAATATAAATTTTTTTGAAGGTGTGATCGATTCTCAATTTTTGCAATTCTTCTTCTACTTATTCTGCATTACATCGATGACGAAAAAAATTAGCAACATGTTTCCAAAATTATTAGCAACATTATGTCATGTTCATAGCGAACAATTTTGGAACAGTTTCTACTAATGTTCCTTAACCCGGAAAATTTACAATAAAAGATCACTCATTTGACGCTGATGTTAATTAATGAATATGTAGATGATTATGAAGATATTTATGATTTTGAATTGATGATTTAGCCGAACATTTATACAATCTGATGCTGATATTGTATTCAAAATTTTGTGGTATAAATTAAAGCTGGTGAATATGTTATTTTCCAATAGGTTTCTGACGATTTTGAGATTTTATGGTGGTAAATGATGACAAATATGAGTTTACGGAAAGTTGGATTTGGTCCATATATTATGATCCGAAACTCCTCATCCAATAGCTTTTAGAGAAATATTCTGGCACAGAATATAGTCGTAACTGTTCAAAGATTATGGTGTTTGGATTATAGGTTTTTAATAACCAATTCCAAGAATTTAAAATTGGGTGGCAAATCTATGGAAATAATTGGACTTTATTAGAAAAAATATAGGACTTATATTAAGTATTTACCCGTAAGGATGTGGCACCAAAGATTAAGGGTGACAAATTTAATTGATTTCCTCTGACGCAGGATTATATTAGAAACCTTTTTAGTTTCGCCAGTAAAAATGTTGGCGTTTTCCATATAATTTTATAATTTGATTTAAAATGTAGTAGAATTATATAATTTTAAGTTTCACACATTTTTGGAAATTCTAAAAATATCTGTGACTTTCTCACTCAAAATTTGTTTGGTTATAAAACGTGTTTTAGCCCCTAAGGGGTTTTATATGATCCGCAAATGCATTAGTTAAATTGCTTAATAAAATATGCGCCAAATACCAACGTATATAAAGTAACTTAGTTACCAATACATTGTAAATATGATAATTTGTCGCGAGTGGTGAAAATTTTAAGATATTGAGACAATGCTGGCAGATTCGAAAATAATTTGTAATTTTAGCGATTTTTCGATTTTTTTTATATTTTTTCAGTTTTTAACAATGTTTTTACTAATAAGAAGAAAACTGAGTTAAATTCGAAATATAAAATTCGAAATTTAAAATCAACAATTTTAAACAAATTAAATAAAATGGTTTTATTGGGTATTTAAAGTAGACACAGTAGACATATTTAGTTTTTAATTTGAAAAATAAGTGCAATATTTATAATAGATAAGAGTATAATGAGTAAGTGCTATTATTGTTTTAAAAGATATAAGAAAATACTTAAATAAATATAAAAATTCGACTATTGTAATAAAAATATTCTGTCTAATGCCAGCCACATTGCATAGTCCCCCAAACAAGATCGAATTTTTGTATTTTTCTTTAAAGGCACCAAAATTTGATCTAGCTGGCAGGAGTGTTAACCTGGTTTTATATCTTTCGCGTGGAATTTACCAATATAGTTACCACGTAAATCCTCCAATTCATAGTTACAAGTTACAATTTTTTTCCGTATTCTAGCTTTAAAAAAATATATTGTCTAGTTTGGCATTATAACCCTTTTCAAAATTAGATTGCTTGAAATTCCTTCTGTACACTTCCTGGCCTTCTTAAAATGATGTTATTCTGGACCTTAAATTATACTTTCATTCATTTCGCTGGAATTGTTTTTGCATCAGCTCAGTAGCAATTTTTCTAACTATTTCCATTGAGTCTTCTCTAGAGAAACTGACTGACCTATCTTCTAAGATACCTAATTGCCTTAATAGTGAATAAGTTTGCCCATTGGTGATCATATTTTGGCCAAAAGTTATGTAGTATGGTTCGACACCTATAGAAGAATGTATACTAGAGCGCAGAGCACAAGCAATGTTACTCAAAACTTCGTCCCAATTTCTTTGGTCAGGATTGACATAGGCTCTTATAGCAGCGAGGACAGAACGATTTATACGCTCTGAGGCATTTGCTTGTGGTGAGTAAACAGCAGTAAGGGTATGAAAAATGTTATAACGGTCTAATAGTTTTTTGAATATTTTGGACTTGAACTGAACACCGTTGTCTGATACTATTGTTTCAGGTACTCCAAAAACGTGGAAAATATCTTCTTCCAGATACTTACAAATCACATCTGCTGTCAACTTCTTTACAGGCTTTAGAAACGGTCTAAAACCACAAAGATACCAATATGTCCGCTTCTCGACCGCGGATATGGTCCTAAAAAGTCCACGTAAAGTTTCTGAAACAAGCGTTGAGTCATAGCTGGCTGACCCATAGGTGGACGGAGTACAAAATTTGGATGTTTCGTAGATTTGCAAACAACACAAGCGTTTATATAATCCCTCCCCCCTCTGTTGACTAAACCTGGCCAGAAATAATATTTTCTAATACGCTCAAGAGTTTTATTTATACCAAAATGTGATGACAATGAGTCATCGTGAGCCTTGGACAAAACGTCATTTATAAGTTCCCTAGGAAACATAACTTCCAACAGAGGTCATCGTTTAGTTGTTCGCCAGTCGCATGTTCTGTCCGTTTGTATACGTATCCGTCTAAAACTTTCATGTCTGGGAATTTTGATTGATTATTGCATATGCTTTTAATAAGTCCGTTATATTCGTCCGTTTTGAAATATTTCGACCCTAAGTCGATGAAAACCCCATTGTCTTCGGACAGACTAGAAATTATAAGCTCGGACTCGTCTTCGGACGGACTGTTTACTTGGTCTTCGGGAGTGGTACGGGAAAGGGCATCAGGAATGACATTAAGAGAACCTTTTCTATGTTGAATCTTGAACGAGAAACCCTGCAGTTTAAGTGCCCACCTCGCCAATCTTGAGCTTAAATCGGTTTGGGACATGAGCCATTTTAGTGACGCGTGATCTGTCACTATTGTAAACTCATGTCCTTCGATATAAGGCCGAAACTTTTTAACACTAAGCACAGCAGCTAAGCATTCCTGTTCGGTCACTGAGTAATTGCGTTGGGCTTTATTAAGTTTCTTTGACATAAATGCCACAGGAACTGCATCACCCTCCGCATTTAACTGGACCAATATACTTCCTATTTCTGTTTTGCTAGCGTCACAATGGATATAGAATGGTTTTTCAAAATCCGGACTATGCAAAACAGGAGCTGAGCTTAGTAGACAATTTAACTTCTCAAATGCTTGGTTTGCTTCGTCATTCCAAATCAGTAAATCAGTTAAAGGTGTTGTTATTGATGCGTAATTCTCTATAAATTTCCTATACCACCCCGTCATACCAAGAAATCGTCGGATTTCTTTAACTGATCGTGGTATTGGGTAATCTAAAATAGCAGAAATTTTGTCTGGATCAGTTCTAATAATTCCTTTTCCTATAACATGTCCTAAGTATTTAACCTCTTCCATGCAAAATTTACTCTTGCCCACATTTATAGTCAGTCCAGAGTCTCGTAAACGTTTAGCAACTGTACTAAGTACGTCTAAATGTCGTTTAAAACTGTCGGAAATTACAAGCAGATCATCGAGGTATACAAAGACTTCGTTCTTCAAGCTAGCTGGTATTACTTTATCCATCAATCGGGACATAGTTTGGGGTGCATTACAGAGTCCAAACGGCATTACTTTATATTGATATAAAGGCCGTCCGGGCACCGTAAACGCTATTTTGTCCCTAGATGTTGGATCTAAAGGGATTTGCCAGAAAGCATCTTAAAGATCCAAGCTTGTAATATACCTAGCTTTTGGAAGTCGGCTTAGTATACCATCGATGTTCGGTAAAGGATAAGCATCCTTTACCGTTACGTCATTCACTTTACGGCTGTCCAAACAAAGTCTGTTTTTCCCTGGCTTTCTAACTAATACACATGGCGAACTCCAAGCACTATTAGACTCTTCAATTACTCCTAATTTGAGCATACGGTCTACTTCCTCATACCTAAGTTTTTCGATGGCCGGGGACACGGGATAATGGCGCTGTTTAATGGGTTTTGCCATTCCTACGTCTATCACGTGATTCACCAATGTGGTCTTACCTAGCCCTTCTTTCATAAAAGAGGGAAATAAGTTTACAACCTGAATTAACTGTTGCTGTTCGTTTTCATTAAGTTTGCAGTCATTATAGCAAGGGTGCCCAAGCCCTATGCGCTTGGTGCGCTTTTGTTTTTGTAAATGCGCTTAGCTATAGCCCGTGTGTTTTAATACACACATAGAGCGCTCAGAACTAGTAATACGAAATACACAAACAACTTTGTATTTTTAGTTTTTTTGTCGTTCTGCATTGTATACACACACGTGCTAAACAACAACGCTTTCGAATGATTTGCTGGTAAACGAGTTTTTGTTTTTGTTTATCGTTTGACATGATTTAAAAAAGATTGTTTTGAAGAACACTTCGAAAAAAATTGTGTTAGTTTCTGCTACTCTCACATAATTGAATGTTTGTATGATTTTTTGCATTCTTTACAATGGATTTGCAAAATAAATATGAAAATAATTTTTTTTTTTTACTTATAATTTTAAGGGTGAAGCACAATGTTAATATGCTTTCAAATAATTTTAACTAACACTAAGTATAATATTGAGAGGCATTTTAAGATATCGCATGGAAATCTTTAAAACCAAATAAATACCCTTTACTTCATAAAGAAATTTTAAGTTTGTATTCTATGTTTGGTAGTACATACATATGTGAAAGTGCATTCTCAAAACTAAAATTAATAAAAACAAGCATAGAGCTAGAATGAGTAACGAAAATTTGGAGGCATTATTAAAATTATCTACAACTGACATTGACATCAATTTGGACAACTTATTGGAAGGAACATGGAAGACTTAAAGGACATTTCGAATGGTAAGTACGGGTTTCAAATAAAATTTACATGCACTAATATTTTTTTAATTTCAGATAATTTTTACAAAAAAGAAATCAATTTTTTGCCGTGTACGGACATTCCGATTGGTAAGTTAATGTTTGAAGTAAAATTTTCACGCACTAAAATTTTTTTAATTTCAGATAATATTTTAAAAAATAGAAATATTTTTTTGCCGTGCACGTGTATGAAATCTTTAAATCTCAATCATGGAAATCTTATTTCGGCTCCATTGGTATTATTACCAGAAGGTGGGAGACCTAACAATTGATCCAAGGTTTGAGGCTGACACTGTACATTATCGGTAAATTCAACAGGATTATGAGACGGTTCCCGTGGTGGTGTATGTCGGTTATTTTCTAGGCTAAGCCTACGAAAACCTGCTTCTATGTTATTTTGTATCAACTGAGTTAGTTGCTCATTTAAAGAAGATAACATTTCGGCCTGCTGAGCTCCTACAGCTGCAGTAACCAAGTTTCTTATCATATGCCTCTGGGCATCAGGAGATGAATCTGAAGATTATGTCGTATTAGGGGTTGTTTGGATATTCCTAGAAATAGATTCATTTGCTGACCTATTAGCATCAATATTTTGTTGACGAGACTGATTTCTGGTCATGACAGTGGATGTGCTTGGTCTTGGAAATTTGGGTAATGTGATTTGGGTGTTACAAGTTCGGCAAGTTGACTTATTCTGAGTTGATTTAGAAAGACAAGTTTTGTGAAAAACATGATTACATATAGTTTTTGTGGCATTTCCTTTTATAGAAATATGGTTTTTACAAACACCACAAACATCAAAACTTAACGGAGAAGGTGCTTGAGGTTGAACATCTTGGGATTGTACATTTGTTACGCGTCGTATATAAGCAAAAGAATAACGAATATTCTGCTTTAAAAAGAAAAATATACAATTTATTGGAATACAAAGTTAAGGGGCAAAACAAGATCTACAGCTAGCTCAGCGATTGGTATATTCGGTTCTCAACCCAGTTTTCCTAACGCATAACATATAATATACTCCTTGCCATAAATTACCATAGAGTATATTTAATAAATGTACAAAAATTTCAGAATTTTTTCTTAAAATAACAAACAAAAGGATTGGCTAGGTGTTGTGCCAATTGGAGTACACTTTTCCCACCCTATTTGACTAATAAAAAGCCAAACGCCTAGACAGAATACGTACTCTTAGTTTTCCTTCTGTCCCTAAAATAGACATGATTATTTATTCATATAAGAAACATTTACCCTTGGTTATCCTTCCCTAATAATAAAGAAATTAAAATTTCATTATTTAAATTTACAATAACAATTCAAAGCATGTATTTATTGAATAAAATAAGAATATCATAAAAAAATTCAAAAAAAATACCATTCATTCATAAGTAAAACAAAATATAATGAATGAAAAAAAAAATAGTGTAAAGAAAAAAATTAAAATTGGCAAACATAAACAATTTTACAATTCTTTATGAATGAAACGTTATGGAATCGGACTGACTGATCGGACAAAAAAATAATTATAATAAGAGTACTTATGATAAGAGTAAAATAATAATTACAAAAAAATAAGTTGGTTTATGATTTACTCACAACATTTTACTATTGATGGCTCATCTCTCGATGTCTCCACTGAGGGCCCAGCAATCAATACATGATGATGGTGATGTTGTTGTTTATAAAAAAAAAATTGGAACCTTTAAATTTTTGTAATTTAGGTTTAGATTTAGGAAAGATAGTTTGCACTCATAAAAATAGGTTAGTATAGAATAATTGATATGTTGATAATTTACATTATATTAACAAGTAAGAAAGTATAGTCGGGCGTGGCCGACCATATGATACCCTACACCAGTTATGAATATTAAATGTGATTTATTTTTCATAATAAAGCATTTATCTTCAATATTCCCTTGTTCCGATACATTTAAGCAATTTATGGATGAAAAACTAATTTTCTGAAAGAGGCTTTATATGGGGGCTAGGGGCAAATATGGACCAAGCCCGATAAAATTTTGTGAATATATTTATATTTACATAATATTTTATTGTGCTGAATTTCATCGCGATATTTGTGTTTATAAGTTAATTTGGGACATTCAAGTAATTTTCTGAAGGGGACTTTGTATGGGAGCTAGGGTCAAATGAGGCCCGATCTTTATGAAATTTGGCAGGGTCATCAAGACTTCTATAAAACTCAGTTGTGCCGTATTTTATAGATATATCTGTATATTTTACATAATTATGAGCTCAGACGCCCTTTTCGGGGGGTTCTGTTCTATGGGGGCTAGGTGAAATAATGGACCGATTTTAACCATTTTCAATAGGCTTCGTCCTTGGATCAAATAAAACGTGCGTGCCAAATTTCATCCAATTATCTTTAAAATTGCGACCTGTACCTTGCGCACAAGGTTTACATGGACAGCCAGCCAGACGGACGGACATAGCTTAATCGACTCAGAAAACGATTCTAAGCCGATTGGTATACTTTAAGGTGGGTCTAGGACGAATATTTTTATATGTTACAAACATCAGCACAAATCCAATATACCCTCCCCACTAAAGTGGTGTAGGGTATAATAAGAAATTTAAGAGTAGTAAATAAAGTTGTGTTTTAATTCATTTTTGCGTTTGTTTGTTATTAATTTCAATGTTTAAGCTTTTTAATTTTTTTGTTAAAATTGATTATTTACACTTTTAAAGTTTACATTTTAATTTTAGTAAATTTAGTTTTATATAAATAAGATTAGTTTTTGAAATATATGTATATCTTTATAGGAATAAGTATTTAAAGTTTTAATATAATTGATTATAATTAATGTTAGATTATCGTGGACAAATTTTAATTCATTATGTAAAACTAGATTAGGTTTTTGTAAATTTTAAGAATAATATATTTTTGTTGTTTAAGTTTTAATAAAAATTTTTAGATATAAAACACTATAAGCAATTCATTTTCAAATATTTTAAAACATACTTTTGATTAAGTTTTTGTTCAAATATGCATTTCAATTTAGTAATATAATTAATTTGTTAGTTCATGACTTTTTATAGCTTAATTGTTTAATTTAGCTTTTTAGGCAAATTTTTAATATTTTTAATGTAGATAATTTTTAGATCTTAGGCAAGTTATTTAGTTTTAGAAATATAGCTTTTCGCTGATAATTTTGTGTTTTTTTTTTCACTAAATTATGTTATAATTGACACTTATGTAACAATTCAGGTCACATGTTGGCTTTGGTGATGCTGCAACACTAGCCTGAATAATCTGTCTAAAATGAATCCTATCCACGTGTGGAACGTTTTACCCACGTGGAACTAGTTATCACGTCTATTCCGGATCTCTTCACAAAGTTTTAAGAATTTTAGGGGTGTGGAAAATTCCACAACCAATTTGGAAAAGATTTCTTTAAAGAAACGAAGGGAGAACCAATTTAATGATAAAAACACGTCTAATTTTCACTATTTTGATTCTTACCTGATGAAATAATAAGTCACTAGATTTCCTTCCAGAGCTTTTGATGAATTTTTCCTGATGGTCAAACTAACAGGTTTATTGAGGAACAATTACTTTTTAACTATTTTATCTTAATTTTAACTATTGCAATTTAAGTTACTTGTAAATGGTGATGGAAACTATGTATAAAAACTTTTGTAAGAGTTGTTAATTATTAATTTAATTTTAATTGATATATGCGTTCACTTTCTTCTTATGACTTTTTATGACCAATATCACTTTGAAAATGAAACATATAAAGATATCAATGAAATATTAAAGTGCGTATTAAGATCAAAAATTACGCATTTAATTTGCATTAAAGAAGGAGTGTAAGGGATAGTTAAATACATATACTTGTTTGACCATTACACAGTGGTATAGGAAAAAAAAAGAGGGAAATAATTCGGTAACTTCTAAACGGTTAATCCGATTTTAATGAAATTTGGTATGCACAAAGAGGAGGTGTTGTCGAGTTTAGGTTTTGAATTTGGACCTTATAGGCCAACCAGGGGCCCGGCGGGGGGTCCTCAAATTAGGACACCTCGGCTATGTTAAATTTTTAAAACGATCCAATTTCTTCATTTGAGTTCCGATTTAAAAAAAATTTCGTATATAGAATCTCCTCATCGAGCACTATAAAAAATGTCGTCGTAGCAGTAAATTATCTCTTATAGTTTAGGAGATATTCGCATTTGAATATTAAAATTTTAAAATTTTTACCGTTCTTACTTTAGTTTTTTTGATAATAGCAGGTCCAAATATTTCCGATTTTCGCCATTTTTTTTTTATTTGCTTAACAACAAGTTTATATACCAAGCAGTGAAAGAATTATGTAAAAATCATGACTGAGTCCAAAGTTATAGGCATTTAAATTTAAAAAATTAAAAAAAGGCGATTTTTTGTCATTTTTTTGGGAAAAAAGTATCTTTTTCTTTTTAAGTTATCTAAAAAGTTTCTAAGAAGATGTATATAGAATTTATACTTTTTGGAAAGCTGACTTTACATAAAATACGATAAATGAAACAAAACCTAAAAATTTTTGATACCGAGGGGACCAGGTCCATCCAAAAAAACCCTATTTTTTATGGAAAATTAAATTTTGAGCAAAAATTCTCAAATCGCATAGTCGATATCAAATTATAGTGACCTGTTTTATATGACCCAATAAGTTCTTAATCATTTTGTAACGGGTTTCGATAACCCCGCCCCTGGTATGGATATAATAGGCAAAAAACCAAAAAATCCCATTTTTGGGATTTTTTAAAACTTTTTTGGGAATTCCGGGATTTCTAATAAGAAAATTCGAAATTTTTATTTAATTTTGGATTTTGAGTAAAAAAATCTACCTAACTGTAAAATTTCATCAAAAAATATTCATAAATAAAATTTTTATTGCAATTTGAAAAATTTGTATCTTCGCAAAAACTGAATAAAAAACATTTTTTAATTTTTTTTAAAAAAAGTATTCCGCGAATTTTTTAATTTTCAAAAATTATATACAGTTTTGAAAAATAGACAAAATTACCTTTCCATTGATATATAACATGCCTACCTAATGTTTTTTAAGTGACAAATTAATTAGGGAAAACTCAACATCTTTTAGAAAATTTGCCTAGCACTATTATTTTCATCCATAAGGTTAACTCTTAAATTTGTTACATATATGGATGAAAATAATAGTGCTAGGTAAATTTTCTAAAAGATGTTGAGTTTTCCCTAATTAATTTGTCACTTAAAAAACATTAGGTAGGCATGTTATATATCAATGGAAAGGTAATTTTGTCTATTTTTCAAAACTGTATATAATTTTTGAAAATTAAAAAATTCGCGGAATACTTTTTTTAAAAAAAATTAAAAAATGTTTTTTAATCAGTTTTTGCGAAGATACAAATTTTTCAAATTGCAATAAAAATTTTATTTATGAATATTTTTTGATGAAATTTTACAGTTAGGTAGATTTTTTTACTCAAAATCCAAAATTAAATAAAAATTTCGAATTTTCTTATTAGAAATCCCGGAATTCCCAAAAAAGTTTTAAAAAATCCCAAAAATGGGATTTTTTGGTTTTTTGCCTATTATATCCATACCAGGGGCGGGGTTATCGAAACCCGTTACAAAATGATTAAGAACTTATTGGGTCATATAAAACAGGTCACTATAATTTGATATCGACTATGCGATTTGAGAATTTTTGCTCAAAATTTAATTTTCCATAAAAAATAGGGTTTTTTTGGATGGACCTGGTCCCCTCGGTATCAAAAATTTTTAGGTTTTGTTTCATTTATCGTATTTTATGTAAAGTCAGCTTTCCAAAAAGTATAAATTCTATATACATCTTCTTAGAAACTTTTTAGATAACTTAAAAAGAAAAAGATACTTTTTTCCCAAAAAAATGACAAAAAATCGCCTTTTTTTAATTTTTTAAATTTAAATGCCTATAACTTTGGACTCAGTCATGATTTTTACATAATTCTTTCACTGCTTGGTATATAAACTTGTTGTTAAGCAAATAAAAAAAAATGGCGAAAATCGGAAATATTTGGACCTGCTATTATCAAAAAAACTAAAGTAAGGACGGTAAAAATTTTAAAATTTTAATATTCAAATGCGAATATCTCCTAAACTATAAGAGATAATTTACTGCTACGACGACATTTTTTATAGTGCTCGATGAGGAGATTCTATATACGAAATTTTTTTTAAATCGGAACTCAAATGAAGAAATAGGATCGTTTTAAAAATTTAACATAGCCGAGGTGTCCTAATTTGAGGACCCCCCGCCGGGCCCCTGGTTGGCCTATAAGGTCCAAATTCAAAACCTAAACTCGACAACACCTGCTCTTTGTGCATACCAAATTTCATTAAAATCGGATTAACCGTTTAGAAGTTACCGAATTATTTCCCTCTTTTTTTTTTCCTATACCACTGTGCATTATTAAGAAAAAGACAAAAGCATTGATATGTAAATCAAGAAATATTTCCATATATGGTAATATATATTTAAATATCTTAATGAGTGAAAATTACTTATGTTACAAACATACATATGTACGTTTACACTCATTGAGTGAGAGAACAAAAGAAATTTGTAGCATGCAATAATATGAGAAATAATCCATGTTAGAGAATGTAATTAAATTTTCACAAGTGAATTAAATATTTATGTAGTTTTTTTTCTTCTTTTCTAAAGAATATTATAAAATCGTAACAAAACTGCTTCGATGCTAAATTTTAGAAAAATTTAGGACGAACAGGAGACCGATTTTAGCTATATTCTTGTTTATCAAAGTCGTTATTCTTTTGCGCATTCCTAGTGTGGCACGACCCACGAAACCCGGGCACTAATCATGATTTAAGATCTGATGCATGAAACTTTCCTACATACTTTCTGTTCATATCTTCTATCTCATAAAGGTTATTTCCTATTTTATTTCTAATTTTACCTTTTACAAATTTATTCAAAAACTTTTTATTAATATTCTTTGACATGTTACTTAAAACATGGTTCTTACGAAATACAATTTGTCCTTTTTTGAATTGAATGGTTTTACTTCCAAGGTTATACGTTTTAGCGTATTTATTATGGGCCAAATTCAAATTGTCTCTCAGTTTATCCCTAATTTTTGATAATTTGTCTACATGGTCTGAAATAATTAAATCTTCGCCTGATAGGCAACCGAGTTTATGTAAAATTTTATACGAGGATCCATGTTGGATCATATTTTGACCAAATGTAGCAAAATAGGGTGAACATTTAATTGAGCTGTGAAAATCACTCCTTAGAATTGACAAAATTTGGGGAATGAACCTGTCCCACTCTTTATGGTCTTTGTGATCCTGTAAGAAATATCGGATTTTAGTAACAATCTCACGGTTTGCTCTTTCCGAAGCATTTGAGTGTGGGGCATAAAAACCCGTTGTGATATGGGCAATGTCATATGTTTGAAAGAATTCTTTCATTTCTTTCGAAATAAATTGCTTGCCGTTATCACTATGTATGTACCTTGGTACACCAAATGTCGGGAATATTTCTGTTTGCAAATATAAAATAACACTAGAAGAAGTTGCTGCTCTGAGTGGCTTTAGAAAAACAAACTTTGTCATGTGGTCTAAGCAAATAAAGATAACCGAATTGTTACTTTTTGAGAAGGGATATGGACCTAGAAAATCGCAATAGAGCCTTTCGAAAGGCCGACTGGTAATGTATTGATCTCCCATCACAGGTCTCGATATTTGGTTAGGTGATTTGATACTTTTACATATTTCACAGGACTTCAAATATTTTTTGTATCGTTGACCATTGTAGGCCAAAAATATTTGGAACGAATTCTAAATAAGGTTTTATTGAGACCACCATGACAGGCTGTGTCAGAGTTATGAGCAGATTCTATTACGGTTTGTGTTAAGGATTTAGGAACCCAAATTCGCCATAGACTATCTTCCTCGTCATTTATACCTTGCCTAAAATTTACACGTTTCAGAATTATATTACCTGATAACCGAATATCGGGAAGAGATTCTTTGTTATTACTAATAGTCCTTTTTAGTTCTTCATACTCGATGCTATTAAATTCGGGAGAAGACAAATCTATTTCAAAAGCATTATTTTCTAAAGTTAACTGATCCACGTCCATTCTGGACAAGCAGTCTGGCACTATATTCATTGACCCTTTTCGGTGCTCTATGTGGAAATCATACCGCTGTAGCTTAAGGCTCCAACGGGCCAACGTACCGCTGAGGTCCTTTTGGGACATAATCCATTTTAAGGATGAATGGTCCGTAATAATACGGAATGGCAAACCTTCAATGTATGGCCTAAACTTATTAACACATACTACAGCAGCCATGCACTCGAGTTCGGTTACTGTATAGTTCTTTTGTGATTTATTTAATTTTTGCGAAACATACGCAATGGGATGTTCCCTACCCTCATCGTCATATTGGAAAAGAACTCCATCTACTCCAATCTTCGATGCATCACATTGACTATAAATTCTTTCTCAAAATTTGGCTGAGCTAAAACGGGTGCTGTAGAAAAAGCCAACTTTAACTTTTCAAATGATTTGACTGCTTCCTCCGTTAAAGAAAAAGACTTATTTGTTTTCTTTAAACAATCTGTTAAGGGACCCGCGATATCAGCAAAATTACTAATGAAGTTACGATACCAATTGGCCATGCCAACGAATCTTCTCACCTGCTTGGGACTTTTTGGTAAGGGGAAGTTTTTGATAGAATCTACCTTTTCAGGGTCAACTTTAAGGCACCCATTACCCACTATATAACCCAAGTATCGGATTTCAGTTTGGCAAAATTTGTTTTTGCTAACATTAATTGTTAATTTAGCCATTTTAAGGCATGACGCAACTTCCGATAAAAGTTTAATGTGGGATTGAAAATCATGACTACAGACCAGCAAATCATCCAAGTAAATAAATACATTTTCTCGTAAACGCGAGGGAATTACTTTGTCCATTAACCGGCTCATTGTTTGCGGACCATTACATAAGCCAAATGGCATATATTTATATTGGTATAATGGTTTTCCCGGTATAACGAACGCAGTTTTCTCCTTAGATGACTCAGTTAATCGGATTTGCAAAAATGCATCCTTCAAATCTATCCCACTAATGAAGTATGTGTCTTTAAGACGGCTCAAGAGTCCGTTTATGTGCGGCAATGGATAACTATCTTTTTTCGTCACTGCGTTGAGCTTTCTTGAGTCGATACACAATCGGACTTTGCCTGGTTTACGTACAAGGACGGCTGGCGAACACCATGGGGAGTTGGACTCCTCAATAACTCCCATTTTTAATAATCTTTCAATTTCCCTGTATGCCTCTTCTTGGCGAGGGGGCGACAAAGGATAGTGCCTACATTTTATCGGGACGGCATCCCCCGTATCAATGTGGTGTTCCAATAAGGTGGTACAACCAAGCCCAAGCTTTTCAAATGATGGGAATTCAAGTATAGTTTATTCAAGGATCAAATTTTGTTCTGGGGAAAGTTTATGAAATTTCTGATTGGTATTTGAATCATCTGTCAATTCAGATATACTAAGAGAAGAAGGTGGTATTATTTCAGGGGCTAAAGCAAAATCTTGCCAAAAGTTTATACCGAAGTATGCCTCTTGGCTTAAAGATGGAACTAAGTAAAAGTGAAAATCTTTAGTCACACTTTTACGGTTGTATTTATAAAAAGTTAATTTAGGTTTATTAAACATTATTAAGCAAAATCCACGAAAATGGTATTCATAAACGTCAAATAGCTTAAAATACCTTCAATAAACCAATGACAAATAGAAAAAATTTATTGTACGCTCGACCCTACTTTAAGCCAACAATAAGTTGAATTCTTACAAATTTTGTCTCTGATTAAGCTTTTTTCATTAATTTTAGGTTGAAGACGAAAACTAATCATGTTTTATTCTGAAATGAAATCTAAAAATTGTAATTTTAACGTTTACAAATTTGTAAATAAAATTCCAGATAAATTTTAAAAGTTTCTATTTTGGTGAAAAAACTAAAATCTAGGCATTATTGGATTAATAGATGAATATTTGACAGTATTCCAGTTGGTTAATACTATTTTTGGCAATTTGGAAATGCCCGCCTGTCAATCAAATCATGGCCACAATCATTTTATTTGTCTTTTTCATAGTTTATTCGCTAAATATAAAGCCATGAAGTAATTAAGAGTGTAAATTATATTGATTAGTGTTCTATCAATGCAAAATATCTTCTCCGGCAATAAAATGTAGTCTTTTATCGAAGAAATTTATCAGTATTTGCAAAAATTTATTAAAAATTGCTATAAAAATAAGTAAAAATAACAAAATGTGCATAGTGATGTTTATTTTGTCACAAAATATTCGTTATTCGAATACTTTTAATTATAATTAAAAATATATATGTTATATTCATTCATCTGAACTAAATATATATTTATTGTAGCCATGTATACATTTATTTTTCTTAAAAGTTCGTTCTTATTTTCAAAAATGTGTTATAACCAAAAATATAAAATTAAGAAAACCGACTCAACGAATATTTTATCCTAATTGTTCGCAACACTAACACAGAAAATGACAGCCAAATTGTACAGTGCTGCCAAATTAAACAATAAACAGCACAATAGTTAATGTAGGTTTATTATTTGTTTATGAATACCATAATTTTATTAATGGCTTTTAAGTCTAAAGTGTACTTTAACTATTGTGTGATTTAAATCTAAAATAAGCATTTTTTATGAATACAACTGTTATATGTTATGGGTAAAAGACAAAATCCTATTACATTTTGCTTAGCACCATTTGCTGCGCGTAATGATGAATTAATTTTCTTATATGAAATTCTAATTTTTTGTAAAAAGGATAAACAATTTTTTCCTAATACGGAAACATTTGCTCCACTATCCAGTAAACCAGTTAATTCTTCATTCATAACCATTATCTTAGCAAACGGCCTATTGTCAATTCCATGAATAATAGTAGCTTCTAACATCTTACGAAAGTGTCTTCTTTTCTTATGACGAAGTCTACATTTTAAAATTTTAAGCGAGGGTTTTCTATTATGAAAGTGTAAATTGTGTTTGAGTATTTCAGAAGATTCCATATTGGGATTTGTCTGTGCGGAAGTTTGTTTGATTAGTTTTTCATTAAAAGGTTTGTAAAAGCAACTATCAAATTCTCTCGGGGTTTGTTGGGATGGACGATTGTCCCCGGTCACCAGATCGCCCACTTTCCGATTTCCCTGGAAATGTCTATTTGGACACTTAGGTGTCATAACACCTTTTTGTCCACATTTAAAGCAGAAAGGCTTTTTGATTTCATCGGAACAATAAATATACGAGTGTCCGTAGGACAAACAATTCCAACACTGAATTTTACTGTAATCAAATTTATCTCTTCTATTTGTAATTTGAAAAGCCTCGAGTTGTGGATCTATTTCTTCAGGATTTTCATTATCAAGAATCGACACATCAAGCTCACTAATATTTCGAGACTGTGCGGTATTAGGGTTGGAAAATTTCGTCTCTCGAATTAGCTTTTCGGCCTTGCGAGCTTGATCCCTAAATTCGTTCAAATCTCGAGCATCAGTGCTAAAAAGCAAAAACCTTAAATTCGAATTTATATTTCGTTTTATAATGTCTATTAGGGTATTATCAGGAAGAGGATTCTGTAATCTTATGTTCATAGAGACAATAGACGAGTGAAAATCGTCATAATTTTCTTTGTATTGCTGTTTTCGCAATGAAATCTTTAGCAGTATTTCATGGTCAGACTCAAGATGTCCGAACTCTTTTCTCTAATTTCACATTTGTATCACCATTCGTATATGATCTGTTCGAATTTTCAGATATACGATTATTATTCGAAACTGGTGTGTTTGAATTAGTGAAATTTGAATTTAACGGTGGAGCTACACTAATTTGTGCTATACTTTGTCTAATTGTGGAAAGCTCTTTTCTAAACTCTTCCTGTGTATTCTTCATTGTTTGCTGCATTAGAGCAATGAGCGAATCAAACGACGTTGAAGGACCAGGAATTTCAGTATTAAGTACAAAGGAGCGTTATGACTTGAGCTAGATAAATTGTCATAATTGGGATTTATATTGGGATTCAAAGCAGGTTTAATATTCTGATTCATATTTGGATTCATATTTAGATTTATATTTGGATTCATAGTATTGAAAATCTCTGGCTGAGATGAAGAATTTTGATTATCTACTAATTGAATATCGTGAAAGAGAGTAGTAAACTATTAGAACTTAGTGTTCTCTGTACAGGTTGTGGAGCTGTTGTTCTACCAGTTGAGGAAGTAATTGGACTATTCAGAGTTTGCGATTGAACCGTCTTCCTATTAGCAGGACTATGCACAACCTTAGGTCTAGGGCTATTACTGTTATCTTGCAATTCAATCGAAATGTTATTTCGCGACGTAGAAGAGCCTCGACCTTTAAAAGAACTATTCTTAGCACTTCTAGCAGAGTACCTAGTATTCATCCCGATTTGTAATAACAAGATAATGTATTTTAACTTTATAGAAAACTAATTTATATGCAAAGAACAGAATATTTCAATATCTAAATATATTAAATATTTAGAATATATCTAAATATATTAAATGCGAAAGAATTTTTTCACGATTTTTATAGGAGAACTTAGGAGTATTTGTTTCAATTTGTTTCCAGTCAATCAGACCGAATTCAATTTATTATCACAATAAAAGTTCTCAAATTTAAATACAGAGTTATATAAACGTAAATTAATGTATAATATCTATCGTATTTGTTAAATATTTAATAATAATTGTGTTATTTGTTAAATTTATAAATTTAAATTATATTTTCTTTTACTTTTAAGATATTTTATATGCAATTTTAAGGGAAGAATAGACCTAAAATTAACTTTTCCTATTGGAATAATTAATCATGTCTTTAATTAGAAAGTGCTGCGTATTCAGCATTGAGCCAAATTGGATCTACTTCCTAATCAAGTAAATTATATTCAGACTTAGTTTTGACTTTTAAACCGCAAGATTTAATCCCCTTTTAAAGGAATGTCAAAAGTTTGTCTGAACAAAATTCAGTTTTGTTTTATTTTGACGCAACAAACATCAAAACTATTATTATTTTAACTTAAGGACTGTCGAAAATAAAACAAAATTTTATTAAATAACTAATTTCTCAAAACTAATACATACAATTTTAATATAGCAATTAGATCTAGAACCCAAATATTCCAAAGATACTAAGACTTATATTAGAATTGTTGTATAATTTGGTTAACATTTTTAATCACATATATTTCCCATATCGCAATTAGATCCAGAAATTTAGGATATTCGAAAGGAATCTGAGACTTATATGAAAATTATGTAATTAGGTGATAATTAAAAGCAATAAATGCAATTTTCAATATATTTGTTGAACCTACAGAAAAAAGTTTGATCACATATCTGGAAAAATATATTGTTTAATGTTTGTAATTTTCAAAATCCAAAATTTTATACGCTGACCATTAACTGGCCTTTGCGTTGGGCGCCATATATGTTACGCGTCGTATATAAGCAAAAGAATAACGAATATTCTGCTTTAAAAAGAAAAATATACAATTTATTGGAAAACAAGATCTACAGCTAGCTCAGCGATTGGTATATTCGGTTCTCAACCCAGTTTTCCTAACGCATAACATATAATATACTCCTTGCCATAAATTACCATAGAGTATATTTAATAAATGTACAAAAATTTCAGAATTTTTTCTTAAAATAACAAACAAAAGGATTGGCTAGGTGTTGTGCCAATTGGAGTACACTTTTCCCACCCTATTTGACTAATAAAAAGCCAAACGCCTAGACAGAATACGTACTCTTAGTTTTCCTTCTGTCCCTAAAATAGACATGATTATTTATTCATATAAGAAACATTTACCCTTGGTTATCCTTCCCTTATAATAAAGAAATTAAAATTGCATTATTTAAATTTACAATAACAATTCAAAGCATGTATTTATTGAATAAAATAAGAATATCATAAAAAAATTCAAAAAAAATACCATTCATTCATAAGTAAAACAAAATATAATGAATGAAAAAAAAATAGTGTAAAGAAAAAAATTAAAATTGGCAAACATAAACAATTTTACAATTCTTTATGAATGAAACGTTATGGAATCGGACTGGCTGATCGGACAAAAAAAAATTATAATAATAAGAGTACTTATGATAAGAGTAAAATAATAATTACAAAAAAATAAGGTGGTTTATGATTTACTCACAACATTTTACTATTGATGACTCATCTCTCGATGTCTCGACTGAGGGACCAGCAATCAATACATGATGATGGTGATGTTGTTGTTTATAAAAAAAATTGGAACCTTTAAATTTTTGAAATTTAGGTTTAGATTTAGAAAAGATAGTTTACACTCATAGAAATAGGTTAGTATAGAATAATTGATATGTTGATAATTTACATTATATTAATAAGAAATTTACGAGTAGTAAATAAAGTTGTGTTTTAATCCATTTTTGCGTTTGTTTGTTATTAATTTCAATGTTTAAGCTTTTTACTTATACCCTTCACCTTCGTGAGAAGTGTATATATAAGTTTGTCATTCCGTTTGTAATTTCTACAATATAATTTTCCGACCCTATAAAGTATATATATTCCGAGTCCTTATAGATAGCGGAGTCGATTAAGCTATGTCCGTCTGTCTGTCCGTCTGTCTGTGTGTTTGTTGAAATCAATTTTCTGAAGACCCTAGATATCTTCGGGATCCAAATCTTCAATAATTCTGTTGGACATACTTTCGAGAAGTTTCCTATTGAAAATCAGCAAAATCGGTCCATAAATAACGGAGATATGAGCAAAAATCCGAGACAACCTCTGAAAATTTCATCAAAAAAGCAACAACAACACTGCTTATTGTATAAAAGGTTGGTTTCATTGCGATGTGTGTTTTGTTTTTGTTTTTTTGTGTATGTATTTCGTTTCATATGTTTGGATGGCTGTGGCTTCATCGCCTTGTGTATTTTGTTTTTGTTTTTTTGTGTATATTGTTTCTAATGTTTGGATGGCTGTGGTTTCATTACGTTGTGTATTTTGTTTTTTCTGTTTTTTATTTCGTTTAGCATTGTTGTTGTTTCTCTTGTTTTGCTTAAGTTATGACAGGGTCGGGATGATGAAATAAATTGACATTTTATAAAATTAATATTTTTTAAACACATTATGGTGAAGGGTATATAAGATTCGGCAAAGGCGAATATAGACTTCTTACTTGTTTTTTTGTTAAAATTGATTATTTACACTTTTAAAGTTTACATTTTAATTTTAGTAAATTTAGTTTTATATAAATAAGATTAGTTTTTGAAATATATGTATATCTTTATAGGAATAAGTATTTAAAGTTTTAATATAATTGATTATAATTAATGTTAGATTATCGTGGACAAATTTTAATTCATTATGTAAAACTAGATTAGGTTTTTGTAAATTTTAAGAATAATATATTTTTGTTGTTTAAGTTTTCATTTTCAAATATTTTAAAACATACTTTTGATTAAGTTTTTGTTCAAATATGCATTTCAATTTAGTAATATAATTAATTTGTTAGTTCATGACTTTTTATAGCTTAATTGTTTAATTTAGCTTTTTAGGCAAATTTTTACGGCTGTATTTATAAAAACTTATTTTAGGTTTATTAAACAATTTTAGGCAAAATTCAGGAAAATCGTATTTATAAACGTGAAATAGCTTAAAACACCTTCAATAAACCATTGACAATTAGAAGAATTTTATTGTAGGCTCGACCCTTCTTTAAGCCAACAATAACTTGATTTTTGACAATTTTTTTTCTCAGATAAAGATTTTTCGGGTAATTTTAGGTTGATTGCGAAAAGTAATTATGGTTTCTTTTAAAATAAAATCTAAAAATTCTAATTTTAACGTTTACAAATTTGTAAATAAAATCCCAGAAAATTTTTAAACGATTATATTTTGAGGAAAAAACTCAAATTTAGGCATTATTGGATTAATGCATGAATATTTGACAATATTCCAATTGTCCAGCACTATTTTTAGGCAATTTGGAAATGCCCGTCTGTCAACCAAATGATGGACAAAATCATTTGATTTGGCTTTTTCAAAGTTTGTTGGTTAAATATAATGCCATAAAGTAATTAACCATGTAAATTATATTGATTAGTGTTATACTAATGCAAAATATATTCGCCGGCATTAAAATTAGTCAAATATCAAAGAAATTTATCAATATTTGCAAAAAATTATCAAAAATTACAAGGGAAATAAGTAAAAATAAGAAAATGTGTCATAGTGATGTATATTTTGTCGCAAAATATCCGTTATTCCGATACTTTTAATAATAATTAGAAATTATATGTTATATTTATACATCTGAACTAAATAGACATTTATTAAAGCCATATATATATTTATTTTTCTTAAAAGTTTGTTTTTATTGTCAAAAATCTATTATAAACAAAAATATGAAATTAAGAAAACCGAATCAACGAATATTTTATCCTAATTGTACGCAACACTAACACATAAAATGACAGCCATATTGTACAGTGCTGCCAACTTAAACATAAATCAGCACAATAGTTAATATACGTTTATTATTTGTTTATGAATATCACAATTTTATTAATGGTTTTTAAGGCTAAAGTGTGCTTTAACTATTGAGTGCATTAAAAGCAAAATAAGATTTTTTTATAAATACAAGCGTTAATATTTTTAATGTAGATAATTTTTAGATCTTAGGCAAGTTATTTAGTTTTAGAAATATAGTTTTTCTCTGATAATTTTGTGTTTTTTTTTCACTAAATTATGTTATAATTGACACTATTGTAACAATTCAGGTCACATGTTGGCTTTGGTGATGCTGCAACACTAGCCTGAATAATCTGTCTAAAATGAATCCTATCCACGTGTGGAACGTTTTACCCACGTGGAACTAGTTATCACGTCTATTCCGGCTCTCTTCACAAAGTTTTAAGAATTTTAGGGGTGTGGAAAATTCCACAACCAATTTGGAAAAGATTTCTTTAAAGAAACGAAGGGGAGAACCAATTTAATGATAAAAAGACGTCTAATTTTCACTATTTTGATTCTTACCTGATAAAATAATAAGTCACTAGATTTCCTTCCAGAACTTTTGATGAATTTTTCCTGATGGTCAAACTAACAGGTTTTATTGAGGAACAATTACTTTTTAACTATTTTATCTTAATTTTAACTATTGCAATTTAAGTTACTTGTAAATGGTGATGGAAACTATGTATAAAAACTTTTGTAAGAGTTGTTAATTATTAATTTAATTTTAATTGATATATGCGTTCACTTTCTTTTTATGACTTTTTATGACCAATATCACTTTGAAAATGAAACATATGAAGATATCAATCAAATATTAAAGTGCGTATTAAGATCAAAAATTACGCATTTAATTTGCATTAAAGAAGGAGTGTAAGGGATAGTTAAATACATATACTTGTTTGACCATTATTAAGAAAAAGACAAAAGCATTGATATGTAAATCAAGAAATATTACCATATATGGTAATATATATTTAAATATCTTAATGAGTGAAAACTACTTATGTTACAAACATACATATGTACGTTTACACTCATTGAGTGAGAGAACAAAACAAATTTGTAGCATGCGATAATATGAGAAATAATCCATGTTAGAGAATGTAATTAAATTTTCACAAGCGAATTAAATATTTATGTAGTTTTTTTTTTCTTCTTTTTTTAAATAGAAAAAATTTACCAAATTATATGTATGTACATATACATAATAAATATTCAACGTTTCTAAAGAATATTATAAAATCGTAACACATTTTGAGACTGTATATTTTGGGATTGAGGTTGTATAGAAGTGGGCGTAATAGCCACGTCTTACAGACATTTTGCTATTAACTTTAAGTAACAAATCAAAAAGTAATAACTTATGTAAAAGATAACCGAGCTCTTGTGTTCTATTATTATCAAGTAATAATGAAACAAGTGAACAAATGTTTGGGTTATATTTCAATTAAAGTGACAGAAAATAAATATTATCACCAATTATAAATTTATCTCCAGAAATTGTATTAGTTCTTTAACAGCACTTTAAATGTTGAAAAGTCGAAAAGCTATTGTGTATATTAGCGTAAGAAACTAATGTAAACAAGTTTTTAATTGAAATAATACTTTCAATTTCAAAAATATGTAAATAAATTAGTTCAAAACTAATTTCAAACAAAATATTCGTATGTTTTTGATAAAAGGTAATAATAGCGTCATGTTTTGATTCATTTAGGCGACACTAGAACTAGGTAGCAATAATTTTAAGTCAAATGCAATGAAGAAGATAAACTGATTATGTGTTTTGAAGTTTAGAAATCTCTCATGAAATAAAGAGGAAAAGAAACAAATTCGAAAGAAATGAGTCGATCTGATGGCATAGATTCATTTTCTAAATAACAAATTCTAAGTTCCAAATCAGATAAAAAAAGAAACAAATAGTAATAGAAATAAAAATAAGTTTCTTTAATGGCATAAGACCAAACTGGTCCAGTCTTAAGTTTCCAATTAAAGAATATAACAAAACAAAGAAAGTAACAAATACAAAAGGAAGAAATGTAAATATATGTTGGTCATTAATCGAAACTTTGTTTTCAAAATAATGATTTCCAAAACATATAAAAAATGAAAAAATAGACAAGTTCAAGAGATTTTTGGGCTATTGTATTTACCAGATATTAATTTTGAGACCCACTGGGTTAGAAACTGAGGTGTTATTAGTATTCGTTATCATCAAACGTGGGTCCCACGTTGGGCGCCAAAAATAATATTAACTATGTAGCATATAACCGAAAGATTTGCAGTCCTTTCATATATACTTTGTTAAATTCTCGCATGCTCTAGTTTTCCGGCTTTGGCTCGTCGGCAATCGGGTTGGGTTCTTGAACTTAACATGAGATGTAAGAAAAACTACAGCAATACATATTTTATGCATGCGAATTAAAAGAAATAAACTAAACTTTAACTAAAGAAACAACGAAAAGCTAAAACATAAACAAACCAAAATTATAAACTATACTTGAGGTCCATTGCATCTGAGTATTGTCTGTTGCCATTAGATGGAATATGCAACATTATGCCCATCCCTACCATGATCATCTATGATTTATTCCAGAAGCAAATCTTCTTGATGATCCCCAACAAAGTTGTTTCGCTACCTAGCTAGGTTTTGCCTTATGAATCAAAAACAAATGAATTCAGCAATTCATGATATCTATTTTATTCAAGATATATGTAGATCGATATAATTTTAAAAGTAGACATGCAATTATAAATTCATCTATTAGGACTAGTATTGTTGAAATGTTCATTTAATAAATTCAAAAAATTCATTGATACGAAATTTTGCTTAAATATATACAAAAAAAAATAGTAAAATTAAAACAAAATTTTTAGCAAAATTCATAGAAAATTTAATAAAAGTTTTATAGAAAAATTTATAGAAAAATCTTTAGGAAAATTTATAGAAAAATCTTTAGGAAAATTTATAGAAAAATCTTTAAACAAAATGTGTAACAAGATTCGTAGTGAAATTTATAACAATATTTTTAACAAAATTTATAGCAAAATTTACAAAAAAGTTGTACTAAAATTAATAGCAAAACATATTAGATAATTTATAACAGAATAATATGTAAAACGTTTATGAATAAAGGGGGGGGGGGGCTGAACTATATATACAAATTAAAACAAATTAAACTTACAGAACATTACTAAATGCTGCTAATCCATAAGTAGAATATGCGAAACATTACTTTTTTATGTAAACTCACTTTTATAAATATGTATTTTTTTAGATTTTATGAATTTTAAATTGATATTTTGTTTTCTTTTGTTGCTTTTCTATAACATTCTTATTCTTTACTTTTTTCTTTTTCGTTATCACACATCACAAATTTATATCTGATCTCATTTTTTTTATAATATAATATTTATACTTTATTTAGAAATTTTCACTAGTTTTAAGGTATATTTATGATTGTTTTTTTTTACATTTCCTTGTTTTAATTTTATTAGTTTATTTTTTTAATGTAAAGCACAGGTTGTTAATAATGTACGTAGTGAAAATAACTAAATGTAATAAGATTAATAAATTAAATGACACTTACGGTTATCGCGTTAAATCCATCGATGAATGGTCATTAAGCAATTTCTGGTTAGTAGGTGGGAAAGAGACAAAATATAAATTTTTTTGATGGTGTGATCGATTCTCAATTTTTGCAATTCTTCTTCTACTTATTCTGCATTACATCGATGACAAAAAAATTACCAACATGTTTCCAAAATTATTAGCAACATTATGTAATGTTCCTAGCGAACAATTTTGGAACAGTTTCTACTAATGTTCCTTAACCCGGAAAATTTACAATAAATAATCACTCAATTTGACGCTGATGTTAATTAATGAATATGTAGATGATTATGAAGATATTTAAGATTTTGAATTGATGATTTAGCCGAACATTTATACAATCTGATGCTGATATTGTATTCAAAATTCTGTGGTATAAATTAAAGCTGGTGAATATGTTATTTTCCAATATGTTTCTGACGATTTTGAGATTTTATGGTGGTAAATGATGACAAATATGAGTTTACGGAAAGTTGGATTTGGTCCATATATTATGATCCGAAACTCCTCATCCAATAGCTTTTAGAGAAATAGTCTGGCACAGAATATAGTCGTAACTGTGCAAAGATTATGGTGTTTGGATTATAAGTTTTTAATAACCAATTCCAAGAATTTAAAATTGGGTGCCAAATCTATGGAAATAATTGGACTTTATTAGAAAAAATATAGGACTTATATTAAGTATTTACCCGTAAGGATGTGGCACCAAAGATTAAGGGTGACAAATTTAATTGATTTCCTCTGACGCAGGATTATATTAGAAACCTTTTTAGTTTCGCCAGTAAAAATGTTGGTTTTTTCCAGAAAATTTTATAATTTTATTTAAAATGTAGTAGAATTATATAATTTTAAATTTCACACATTTTTGGAAATTCTAAAAATATCTGTGACTTTCTCACAAAAAATTTGTTTGGTTATAAAACGTGTTTTAGCCCCTAAATTTGATCTAGCTGGCAGGAGTGTTAACCTGGTTTTATATCTTTCGCGTGGAATTTACCAATATAGTTACCACGTAAATCCTCCAATTCATAGTTACAAGTTACAATCTTTTTCCGTATTCTAGCTTTAACAAATATATTGTCTAGTTTGGCATTATAACCCTTTTCAAAATTAGATTGCTTGAAATTCCTTCTGTACACTTCCTGACCTTCTTTAAATGATGTTATTCTGGACCTTAAATTATACTTTCATTCATTTCGCTGGAATTGTTTTTGCATCAGCTCAGTTGCCCTTTTTCTAACTATTTCCATTGAGTCTTCTCTAGAGAAACTGACTGACCTATCTTCTAAGATACCTAATTGCCTTAATAGTGCATAAGTTTGCCCATTGGTGATCATATTTTGGCCAAAAGTTATGTAGTATGGTTCGACACCTATAGAAGAATGTATACTAGAGCGCAGAGCACAAGCAATGTTACTCAAAACTTCGTCCCAATTTCTTTGGTCAGGATTGACATAGGCTCTTAAAGCAGCGAGGACAGAACGATTTATACGCTCTGAGGCATTTGCTTGTGGTGAGTAAACAGCAGTAAGGGTATGAAAAATGTTATAACGGTCTAATAGTTTTTTGAATATTTTGGACTTGAACTGAACACCGTTGTCTGATACTATTGTTTCAGGTACTCCAAAAACGTGGAAAATATCTTCTTCCAGATACTTACAAATCACATCTGCTGTCAACTTCTTTACAGGCTTTAGAAACGGGTATTTTGAGAAGTGGTCTAAAACCACAAAGATACCAATATGTCCGCTTCTCGACCGCGGATATGGTCCTAAAAAGTCCACGTAAAGTTTCTGAAACAAGCGTTGAGTCATAGCTGGCTGACCCATAGGTGGACGGAGTACAAAATTTGGATGTTTCGTAGATTTGCAAACAACGCAAGCGTTTATATAATCCCTCCCCCCTCTGTTGACTAAACCTGGCCAGAAATAATATTTTCTAATACGCTCAAGAGTTTTATTTATACCAAAATGTGATGACAATGAGTCATCGTGAGCCTTGGACAAAACGTCATTTATAAGTTCCCTAGGAACCATAACTTCCAACAGAGGTCATCGTTTAGTTGTTCGCCAGTCGCATGTTCTGTCCGTTTGTATACGTATCCGTCTAAAACTTTCATGTCTGGGAATTTTGATTGATTATTGCATATGTTTTTAACAAGTCCGTTATATTCGTCCGTTTTGAAATATTTCGACCCTAAGTCGATGAAAACCCCATTGTCTTCGGACAGACTAGAAATTATAAGCTCGGACTCGTCTTCGGACGGACTGTTTACTTGGTCTTCGGGAGTGGTACGGGAAAGGGCATCAGGAACGACATTAAGAGAACCTTTTCTATGTTGAATCTTGAACGAGAAACCCTGCAGTTTAAGTGCCCACCTCGCCAATCTTGAGCTTAAATCGGTTTGGGACATGAGCCACTTTAGTGACGCGTGATCTGTCACTATTGTAAACTCATGTCCTTCGATATAAGGCCGAAACTTTTTAACACTAAGCACAGCAGCTAAGCATTCCTGTTCGGTCACTGAGTAATTGCGTTGGGCTTTATTAAGTTTCTTTGACATAAATGCCACAGGAACTGCATCACCCTCCGCATTTAACTGGACCAATACACTTCCTATTCCTGTTTTGCTAGCGTCACAATGGATATAGAATGGTTTTTCAAAATCCGGACTATGCAAAACAGGAGCTGAGCTTAGTAGACAATTTAACTTCTCAAATGCTTGGTTTGCTTCGTCATTCCAAACATATTTTCTTTTAGCTTTAAGTAAATCAGTTAAAGGTGTTGTTATTGATGCGTAATTCTCTATAAATTTCCTATACCACCCCGTCATACCATGAAATCGTCGGATTTCTTTAACTGATCGTGGTGTTGGGTAATCTAAAATAGCAGAAATTTTGTCTGGATCAGTTCTAATAATTCCTTTTCCTATAACATGTCCTAAGTATTTAACCTCTTCCATACAAAATTTACTCTTGCCCACATTTATAGTCAGTCCAGAGTCTCGTAAACGTTTAGCAACTGTACTAAGTACGTCTAAATGTCGTTTAAAACTGTCGGAAATGACAAGCAGATCATCGAGGTATACAAAGACTTCGTTCTTCAAGCTAGCTGGTATTACTTTATCCATCAATCGGGACATAGTTTGAGGTGCATTACAGAGTCCAAGCGGCATTACTTTATATTGATAAAGGCCGTCCGGGCACCGTAAACGCTGTTTTGTCCCTAGATGTTGGATCTAAAGGGATTTGCCAGAAAGCATCTTTAAGATCCAAGCTTGTAATATACCTAGCTTTTGGAAGTCGGCTTAGTATACCATCGATGTTCGGTAAAGGATAAGCATCCTTTACCGTTACGTCATTCACTTTACGGCTGTCCAAACAAAGTCTGTTTTTCCCTGGCTTTCTAACTAATACACATGGCGAACTCCAAGCACTATTAGACTCTTCAATTACTCCTAATTTGAGCATACGGTCTACTTCCTCATACATAAGTTTTTCGATGGCCGGGGACACGGGATAATGGCGCTGTTTAATGGGTTTTGCCATTCCTACGTCTATCACGTGATTCACCAATGTGGTCTTACCTAGCCCTTCTTTCATAAAAGAGGGAAATAAGTTTACAACCTGAATTAACTGTTGCTGTTCGTTTTCATTAAGTTTGCAGTCATTATAGCAAGGGTGCCCAAGCCCTATGCGCTTGGTGCGCTTTTGTTTTTGTAAATGCGCTTAGCTATAGCCCTTGTGTTTTAATACACACATAGAGCGCTCAGCACAAGTAATACGAAATACACAAACAACTTTGTATTTTTAGTTTTTTTTGTCGTTCTGCATTGTATACACACACGTGCTAAATAACAACACTTTCGAATGATTTGCTGGTAAACGAGTTTTTGTTTTTGTTTATCGTTTGACATGATTTAAAAAAGATTGTTTTGAAGAACACTTCGAAAAAAATTGTGTTAGTTTCTGCTACTCTCACATAATTGAATGTTTGTATGATTTTTTGCATTCTTTACAATGGATTTGCAAAATAAATATGAAAATGATTTTTTTTACTTATAATTTTAAGAGTGAAGCACAATGTTTAATATGCTTTCAAATAATTTTAACTAACACTAAGTATAATATTGAGAGGCATTTTAAGATATCGCATGGAAATCTTTAAAACCAAATAAATACCCTTTACTTCATAAAGAAATTTTAAGTTTGTATTCTATGTTTGGTAGTACATACATATGTGAAAGCAGGGTTTAATATTTAGTTTTTAGTTTTATTTTTTTAAATGTCGACTGAACTGAAGAAAGTTCAAGTATTTATTTTTCCCTCACAAGCTAACTGAAGTCAGTCAACTGTGTCAACGCACTGCTGCAATAACTTGCAAGTGGTTTTGTTTTTCTTCAGCAGCCACACACACAAGCAGCGGCCATGTTAAGTTTTTCAACTCAGCCGAACTGAACACAACGACTGAACAGTAAAAACAGATTTGCGTGTGCTGCTTACGTATTGCTTAGTTCTTGGTTTCGTTTTCTTACTAAGGGACGTAAAAAAAACTGATAGTTTGACTGGTTAGTAAAAATCAAGCCGACTGAACAATAAAACTTGATGGGTTGTTTGTTCAGTAAGACTTTGTTATTGTATGCAATTTGTTTTAGTATATTGTATGTTTTTGTGTTTAATGTTGGCAAAAGTAAATAAAGTAATTGATAATTATTGCTAATAGAAATTGTTAATTAATTTAAAATTTATAAAATTATAAATTACTATACTTATAAATTTAGATATTTTCTTTAAATAAAAATTGATTTAAATTTAAGCATTTTGATGATTTTTTAGTGAGATTTTGTTATTGTATGTATGTATGTATATTAGGGTGGGTCGAAAATAGGCTTTTCGCTCGGATCAAATTCTAATAGTGAAATTATGTTGTATTTTAACGTCAATTTTTTGAGGGTAAGAGCCCGCGCATCGCCGCCAAAGTTTGTAAATGCGTTTATATGGGAAAAATGGCACTTTTTGGAGTTTTTTCACAAAATGATGCTTTAAGTATTAATTATTGCACCATTTTATAGCAAAATCGTAATGTCTACAAAATTGTCTTTCCAAAACGATGGAAAAACTCAAAATTGGTTAAAAAAGTTTTGAGTTATTAAAATTTCCCCCGAGAATTTTGGGATTCTGAAGACATATAAAAGTAAATATAAGAAAATTTTTGTTAGTTTTGAAAAATTTTACAAAAAAATATTATGTTTATCTTTATAAGGTTCATAAATGTGCTAGTACGAATTTTTGTTCAAATTGGAATGAGCTTAATACCTCTCATAGTTTTACCGTACCTGCGATGTGAATTTGAAGGATTTCGGGAAAAAGGCAATTTTTGCCAATAATTAAGTAAAAATTATATTATTACCAATTGTTGCTTAATTTTGATCAATTAAATTGCGATTATTATTTCCGAGTCCATGAAAAATTATTTCTGATAAAATTTCCGAAATTAAAAATCATTAACCCTCTAAAAACCGGGGTCAAAATCACATCGCAGGTACGGTAAAACTATGAGAGGTATTAAGCTCATTCTTTCTGTGTTTAATTCTTATATATATCCTTTATAATATCCAGCATAAAAAACTTTAATTTTTAATAATCCATTTAACAAAATTTTTTAAAGTTTGAAAATGGAGTTTTGGAGATGCTGTTAAAATAATGGCCCTTTTTTGACCACAGACTAAACCGAGTAAGTGTTATCCAATTTGAACAAAAATTCGTACTAGCACATTTATGAAGCTTATAAAGATAAACATAATATTTTTTTGTAAAATTTTTCAAAACTAACAAAAATTTTCTTATATTTACTTTTATATGTCTTCAGAAACACAAAATTCTCGGGGGAAATTTTAATAACTCAAAATTTGTTTAACGAATTTTGAGTTTTTCCATCGTTTTGGAAAGACAATTTTGTAGACATTACGATTTTGCTATAAAATGGTGCAATAATTAATACTTAAAGCCTCATTTTGTGAAAAAACTCCAAAAAGTGCCATTTTTCCCATATAAACGCATTTACAAACTTTGGCAGCGATGCGCGGGCTCTTACCCTCAAAATAATTGAATAATAAATATTTTACAGTCTTCCATTTGACGTTAAAATACAACACAATTTCACTATTAGATGTTGATCCGAGCGAAAAGCCTATTTTCGACCCACCCTAATATACATACATACATACAATAACAAAATCTCACTAAAACATCATCAAAATGCTTAAATTTAAATCAATTTTTATTTAAAGAGAATATCTAAATTTATAAGTTTAGTAATTTATAATTTTATAAATTTTAAATTAATTAACAATTTCTATTAGCAATAATTATCATTTACTTTGTTTACTTTTGTCAAATTTAAACACAAAAACATACAATATACTAAAACAAATTGCATACAATAACAAAGTCTTAATGAACAAACAACCCATCAAGTTTTATTGTTCAGTCGGCTTGATTTTTACTAACCGGTCAAACTATCAGTTTTTTTTACGTCCCTTAGTAAGAAAACGAAACCAAGAACTAAGCAATACGTAAGCAGCACACGCAAAACTGTTTTTACTGTTCAGTCGTTGTGTTCAGTTCGGCTGAGTTGAAAAACTTAACATGGCCGCTACTTGTGTGTGTGGCTGCTGAAGAAAAACAAAACCACTTGCAAGTTATTGCAGCAATGAGTTGACACAGTTGACTGACTTCAGTTAGCTTGTAAGGGGAAATTTTAACGAGTTACTATTTTTTAAGCATGGTACTAAATTTAGTCAAATATTTAGTAATTTGCGACTGCAATTAGCAGTTTTTTGAAACCCTGTGTGAAAGTGCATTCTCAAAACTAAAATTAATAAAAACAAGCATAGAGCTAGAATGAGTAACGAAAATTTGGAGGCATTATTAAAATTATCTACAACTGACATTGACATCAATTTGGACAACTTATTGGAAGGAACATGGAAGACTTAAAGGACATTTCGAATGGTAAGTACGGGTTTCAAATAAAATTTACATGCACTAAAATATTTTTAATTTCAGATAATTTTTACAAAAAAGAAATCAATTTTTTTGCCGTGTACGGACATTCCGATTGGTATGTTAATGTTTGAAGTAAAATTTTCACGCACTAAAATTTTTTTTAATTTCAGATAATATTTTAAAAAATAGAAATATTTTTTTGCCGTGTACGTGTATGAAATGAATATATGAAATATTTTTTTTCTTTGTATGTTTGTATGTATTTGTTTTTACAATAAAAAATATTGAATAAAAATTTGTTTTTCTTTAAATCTCAATCATGGATAACTCAGCAATGGGTTGTTCAAGATGGTCAATCAGTTCTAATATGGAATCATAAAACGCATCGAAACTCTCACCGGGTTTTTGCTTTCTGTCCCTTATAAGTTCCCTGTAGTCCATATCAGTATGGGTATCTTTAAACTGTCGTCTCAGGGACAAACAAAGGTCTGGCCAATTAATTTCTCGTACTGACTTATGGTAACGCCAGAACCAATCGCTGGCTTTACCATCAAAAAGTACAGAAGCATTACGGCACAACAACTCAAAATTACCTCCCAAAGTTTGGTTTGTAAGAGCTTCAATTCTGTACAAAAATGAGTCAACAGAAAGACCAGAGGAATTTCCTGAAAACTTTAATCGCCAATTACTAATGATTTGGCTAATTTTATCGGGGCGAATAGATAAATCAGTGGAAAATCCAGAGTTTAGTCTCATCAAATTTGAAGATGGATTTGGCTGAAATCTTATTTCGGCTCCATCGGTATTATTACCAGAAGGTGGGAGACCTAACAATTGATCCATGGTTTGAGACTGACACTGTACATTATCGGTAAATTCAACAGGATTATGAGACGGTTCCCGTGGTGGTGTATGTCGGTTATTTTCTAGGCTAAGCCTACGAAAACCTACTTCTATGTTATTTTGTATCAACTGAGTTAGTTGCTCATTTAAAGAAGATAACATTTCGGCCTGCTGAGCTCCTACAGCTGCAGTAACCAAGTTTCTTATCATATACCTCTGGGCATCAGGAGATGAATCTGAAGATTGTGTCGTATTAGGGGTTGTTTGGATATTCCTAGAAATAGATTCATTTGCTGACCTATTAGCATCAACATTTTGTTGACGAGACTGATTTCTGGTCATGACAGTGGATGTGCTTGGTCTTGGAAATTTGGGTAATGTGATTTGGGTGTTACAAGTTCGGCAAGTTGACTTATTCTGAGTTGATTTAGAAAGACAAGTTTTGTGAAAAACATGATTACATATAGTTTTTGTGGCATTTCCTTTTATAGAAATATGGTTTTTACAAACACCACAAACATCAAAACTTAACGGAGAAGGTGCTTGAGGTTGAACATTTTGGGATTGTACATTTTGAGACTGTATATTTTGAGATTGAGGTTGTATAGAAGTGGGCGTAATAGCCAAATTTTCTGTACTACGTCTTACAGACATTTTGCTATTAACTTTAAGTAACAAATCAAAAAGTAATAACTTATGTAAAAGATAACCGAGCTCTTGTGTTCTATCATTATCAAGTAGTAATGAAACAAGTGAACAAATGTTTGGGTTATATTTCAATTAAAGTGACAGAAAATAAATATTATAACCAATTATAAATTTATCTCCAGAAATTGTATTAGTTCTTTAACAGCACTTTAAATGTTGAAAAGTCGAAAAGCTATTGTGTATATTAACGTAAGAAACTAATGTAAACAAGTTTTTAATTGAAATAATACTTTCAATTTCAAAAATATGTAAATAAATTAGTTCAAAACTAATTTCAAACATATTCGTATGTTTTTGATAAAAGGTAATAATAGCGTCATGTTTTGATTCATTTAGGCGACACTAGAACTAGGTAGCGATAATTTTAAGTCAAATGCAATGAAAAAGATAAACTGATTATGTGTTTTGAAGTTTAGAAATCTCTCATGAAATAAAGAGGAAAAGAAACAAATTCGAAAGAAATGAGTCGATCTGATGGCATAGATTCATTTTCTAAATAACAAATTCTAAGTTCCAAATCAGATAAAAAAGAAACAAAATAGTAATAGAAATAAAAATAAGTTTTCTTTAATGGCATAAGACCAAACTGGTCCAGTCTTAAGTTTCCAATTAAAGAATATAACAAAACAAAGAAAGTAACAAATACAAAAGGAAGAAATGTAAATATATGTTGGACATTAATAGAAACTTTGTTTTCAAAATAATGATTTCCAAAACATATAAAAAATGAAAAAAATAGACAAGTTCAAGAGATTTTTGGGCTATTGTATTTACCAGATATTAATTTTGAGACCCACTGGGTTAGAAACTGAAACTGACCGGCTCTGGCTCGTCGGCAATCGGGTTGGGTTCTTGAACTTAACATGAGATGTAAAAAAACTACATAGCAATACATATTTTATGCATGCGAATTAAAAGAAATAAACTAAACTTTAACTAAAGGAACAACGAACAGCTAAAACATAAACAAACCAAATTTGTAAACTATACTTGAGGTCCATTGCATCTTAGTATTGTCTGTTGCCATTAGATGGAAAATGCAACATTATGCCCATCCCTACCATGATCATCTATGATTTATTCCAGAAGCAAATCTTCTTGATGATCCCCAACAAAGTTGTTTCGCTACCTAGCTAGGTTTTGCCTTATGAATCAAAAACAAATGAATTCAGCAATTCATGATATCTATTTTATTCAAGATATGCAATTATAAATTCATCTATTAGGACTAGTATTGTTGAAATGTTCATTTAATAAATTCAAAAAATTCATTGATACGAAATTTTGCTTAAATATATACAAAAAAAAATAGTAAAATTAAAACAAAATTTATAGAAAATTTTAAAACAAAATTTTTAGCAAAATTCATAGAAAATTTAATAAAAGTTTTATAGAAAAATCTTTAGGAAAATTTATAGAAAAATCTTTAGGAAAATTTATAGAAAAATCTTTAGGAAAATTTATAGAAAAATCTTTAAACAAAATGTGTAACAAGATTCGTAGTGAAATTTATAACAATATTTTTATCAAAATTTTTAACAAAATTTTTAACAAAATTTATAGCAAAATTTACAAAAAAGTTGTTTTAAAATTAATAGCAAAACATATTAGATAATTTATAACAGAATAATATGTAAAACGTTTATGAATAGGCAAACTTTTAATAAAACAAATTGTATCTAAAATATTATCAGAATCAAATTGAGCTTAAGACCCTGTATCGGAATTAAGAATTGAAAGAAAAAAGAATCGAAACTAAACAAGTTGATGTAGGTCAGTTATTGAAATAAAAAAACAGACGGACAGTAGCGCGGAAATATGATTGAAAGGGGGGGGGGCTGAATTATATATACAAATTAAAACAAATTAAACTTACAGAACATTACTAAATGCTGCTAATCCATAAGTAGAATATGCGAAACAATATTTTTTTATGTAAACTCACTTTTATAAATATGTATTTTTTTAGATTTTATGAATTTTAAATTAATATTTTGTTTTCTTTTGTTGCTTTTCTATAAGATTCTTATTCTTTACTTTTTTCTATTTCGTTATCACACATCACAAATTTATATCTGATCTCATTTTTTTATAATATAATATTTATACTTTATTTAGAAATTTTCACTAGTTTTAAGGTACATTTCTGATTGTTTTTTTTTTTACATTTCCTTGTTTTAATTTTATTAATTTATTTTTTTAATATAAAGCACAGGTTGTTAATAATGTACGTAGTGAAAATAACTAAATGTAATAAGATTAATAAATTAAATGACACTTACGGTTGTCGCGTTAAATCCATCGATGAATGGCCATTCAGCAATTTCTGGTTAGTAGGTGGGAAAGAGACAAAATATAAATTTTTTTGAAGGTGTGATCGATTCTCAATTTTTGCAATTCTTCTTCTACTTATTCTGCATTACATCAATGACAAAAAAAATTAGCAACATGTTTCCAAAATTATTAGCAACATTATGTAATGTTCATAGCGAACAATTTTGGAACAGTTTCTACTAATGTTCCTTAACCCGGAGAATTTACAATAAAAGATCACTCAATTTGACGCTGATGTTAATTAATGAATATGTAGATGATTATGAAGATATTTATGATTTTGAATTGATGATTTAGCCGAACATTTATACAATCTGATGCTGATATTGTATTCAAAATTTTGTGGTATAAATTAAAGCTGGTGAATATGTTACTTTCCAATAGGTTTCTGACGATTTTGAGATTTTATGGTGGTAAATGATGACAAATATGAGTTTACGGAAAGTTGGATTTGGTCCATATATTATGATCCGAAACTCCTCATCCAATAGCTTTTAGAGAAATAGTCTGGCACAGAATATAGTCGTAACTGTTCAAAGATTATGGTGTTTGGATTATAGGTTTTTAATAACCAATTCCAAGAATTTAAAATTGGGTGGCAAATCTATGGAAATAATTGGACTTTATTAGAAAAAATATAGGACTTATATTAAGTATTTACCCGTAAGGATGTGGAACCAAAGATTAAGGGTGACAAATTTAATTGATTTCCTCTGACGCAGGATTATATTAGAAACCTTTTTAGTTTCGCCAGTAAAAATGTTGTTTTTTTCCAGAAAATTTTATAATTTTATTTAAAATGTAGTAGAATTATATAATTTTAAGTTTCACACATTTTTGGAAATTCTAAAAATATCTGTGACTTTCTCACTCAAAATTTATTTGGTTATAAAACGTGTTTTAGCCCCTAAGGGGTTTTATATGATCCTCAAATGCATTAGTTAAATTGCTTAATAAAATATGCGCCAAATACCAACGTATATAAAGTAACTCAGTTACCAATACATTGTAAATATGATCATTTGTCGCGAGTGGTGAAAATTTTAAGATATTGAGACAATGCTGCCAGATTCGAAAATAACTTGTAATTTTAGCGATTTTTCGATTTTTTTTATATTTTTTCAGTTTTTAACAATATTTTTACTAATAAGAAGAAAATTGAGTTAAATTCGAAATATAAAATTCGAAATTTAAAATCAACAATTTTAAACAAATTAAATAAAATGGTTTTATTGGGTATTTAAAGTAGACACAGTAGACATATTTAGTTTTTAATTTGAAAAATAAGTGCAATATTTATAATAGATAAGAGTATAATGAGTAAGTGCTATTATTGTTTAAAAAGATATAAGAAAATACTTAAATAAATATAAAAATTAGACTATTGCAATAAAAATATTCTGTCTAATGCCAGCCACTTTACAGTTCGTTGTTCTGTTTGATTTTATTACAAAATTAAAATCATCAGCATAAGCACTAAAGTAAATGTTCTTGTGTATTGATATGATGTTACACTGTTTATTATATGCGATGAGAAATAGTACGACTGACAGGGGAGAACCCTGTGGAATTCCATTATATAAATTATACGATTGGGAACATTTTCTTCCTAAACGGACTATGAATTTTCTATTTGTCATGAAATTAATCACATATTTTATTATTTTAGGACCAAATTTCCATAAGATAAGTTATTCAATAACTGAATGAATACCTACTTTGTCATATGCCTTTTCAAAGTCAAGTGAGATCAATGAACAGTGGCTTTTAGTGCTAAGACTGCTTGCAGCTATATGTTCTATAAACATAAGTGCGTCGGAAGTAGTGCGTTTGCTCTCTTATATCTAATCATATTATCATTATTAATATTTCTCCTAAATATATACCATAGGCGCAATTTACATGAGGACTTTTCAGACGTCTGTTTTTTCCAATTCTCTTTTGAGAATCTTCTAAAAAATCATGAACATTTATACTGTGATTTTTTACATGCAACTATGCATGTCTTTTTTTGATGTTTAATTGTATAATCCTTTTTAATTACTTATTCGTAATAAAAATAAAATGAAATTTTTAACATAAAAACCATTTAATTTGATTTAAAAAAAAATTAATAACACGTAAAAAAAGACATAATTATTTTTTTACATGAGCATAATATCAACAGTACGAATGAGTTTAAAGAGGAATGTCAAAAACAATCATGAAAATCCCAAATCATGTTTGTTTTCTTACCCCCCCTCTCCTATTATTTCTATTAGAACCCCAATTTCGGTGCCAGCTATTCACCTGTTATAAGTGTAGGAGTACTGAAATTTCCAAGAACGTTTTGGAGGTTAGTATAGTTAAAAGTTACACTTGGAGAAATATAAGCTGATATGATATTAATTTTATTTTCGAGTAAATTTCTAAACATATGGCTTCAAAATCATTATTCAATGGTATATGTTTATGTTGTATAGAGTTGTGTACTAAAAGCGATACACCACCATACGAATTAAATTTATTATAGTTATACATCGTAAAATTTATTGGTACTGGGATGTTTACAGTATTGATAATGTGTGATTCTTGAATCGAAATAAGTTTAATGTCATGTTCTTTAATAATTGTTTGTAATTCATTATAGTTTACTCTATATCCTCTTATGTTCCATTGTAAGATATTTGAAGATAACATGATGACTTACGGCTGTATTTATAAAAACTTATTTTAGGTTTATTAAACAATTTTAGGCAAAATTCAGGAAAATCGAATTTATAAACGTGAAATAGCTTAAAACACCTTCAATAAACCATTGACAATTAGAAGAATTTTATTGTAGGCTCGACCCTTCTTTAAGCCAACAATAAGTTGATTTTTAACAATTTTTTTCTCAGATAAAGATTTTTCCGGTAATTTTAGGTTGACTGCGAAAACTAATTATGGTTTCTTTTAAAATAAAATCTAAAAATTCTAATTTTAACGTTTACAAATTTGTAAATAAAGTCCCAGAAAATTTTTAAACGATTATATTTTGAGGAAAAAACTCAAATCTAGGCATTATTGAATTAATGCATGAATATTTGACAATATTCCAATTGTCCAGCACTATTTTTAGGCAATTTGGAAGTGCCCGTCTGTCAACCAAATGATGGACAAAATCATTTGATTTGACTTTTTCAAAGTTTGTTGGTTAAATATAATGCCATAAAGTAATTAACCATGTAAATTATATTGATTAGTGTTATACTAATGCAAAATATATTCGCCGGCATTAAAATTAGTCAAATATCAAAGAAATTTATCAATATTTGCAAAAATTTATCAAAAATTACAAGGAAAATAAGTAAAAATAAGAAAATGTGTCATAGTGATGTATATTTTGTCGCAAAATATCCGTTATTCGGATACTTTTAATAATAATTAGAAATTATATGTTATATTTATACATCTGAACTAAATAGACATTTATTAAAGCCATATATATATTTATTTTTCTTAAAAGTTTGTTTTTATTGTCAAAAATCTATTAAAACAAAAATATGAAATTAAGAAAACCGAATCAACGAATATTTTACCTAATTGTACGCAACACTAACACATAAAATGACAGCCATATTGTACAGTGCTGCCAACTTAAACATAAATCCGCACAATAGTTAATATACGTTTATTATTTGTTTATGAATATCACAATTTTATTAATGGTTTTTAAGGCTAAAGTGTGCTTTAACTATTGAGTGCATTAAAAGCAAAATAAGATTTTTTTATAAATACAAGCGTTAATATTTAATAGATAATTAATTTAAGAACAATTGTGTTAATGAATTGTAGGTTATGGTAAATACATAGTTTAATAAATTCATAGTACTATCTGCATAGCAAAACGCTATGTGGAGGATGAGCCAAACAGAATAACAGAGTGTAAATCCCTATCACTCTTCACTGAATCAACCACCACACAGGATGATGCTATTCAGATAGTAGAGTACATACTGTAAATATATTGTTTTACTCGTTATCTTGTGACATTGATTCTGTTGAATTGATATCAATAATGTTATTTTGGGGTTTAGATTGTTTTTATACCCTACACCACTTTAGTGGGGAGGGTATATTGGGTTTGTGCTGATGTTTGTAACATACAAAAATATTCATCCTATACCCACCTTAAAGTATACCAATCGGCTTAGAATCGTTTTCTGATTCGATTAAGCTATGTCCATCCGTCCGTCTGGCTCGCTGGCTGGCTGTCCATGTAAACCTTGTGCTCAAGGTACAGGTCGCAATATTCAACATAATTGGATGAAATTTGGCACAAGGACGAAGCCTATTGAAAATGGTTAAAATCGGTCCATTATTTCACCTAGCCCCCATAGAACAGAACCCCCCGAAAAGGGCTTCTGAGCTCATAATTATGTTAAATATATAATGACCCTGCCAAATTTCATAAAGATCGGGCACCATTTGACCCTAGCTCCCATACAAAGTCCGCTTCAGAAAATTACTTGAATGTAAAAAATTAACTTATAAACACAAATATCGCGATGAAATTCAGCACAATGAAATATTATGTAAATATAAATATATTCACAATTTTATCGGGCTTGGTCCATATTTGCCCCTAGCCCCCATATAAAGCCTCTTTCAGAAAATTAGTTGTTCGTCCATAAATTGCTTAAATGTATCGGAACAAGGGAATATTGAAGATAAATGCTTTATAATAAAAAATAAATCACATTTAATATTCATAACTGGTGTAGGGTATCATATGGTCGGCCACGCCCGACTATAATTTCTTACTTGTTTTTTATTTCCAATTTTTTTTGTTATTTTTCCTTTTTATAGCTTGTTTCTATTTGAAGTATTTCTAGGTAGGAGAGTAACGGTCTTTGGTTTCAGGGAGAGTGGTTTTGACTCGATGTTGGTACATGATGGTCAGTGTTGCCACTTTGGTTATTATTAACCAAAATTGGTTATTTTTATTTTGCATGTATACTTGTGAATTATTTTTTCGTTTTGGTTATTTTTTGCAAACAATTGAACTAAATGCTGTTTGCTTTTATTCTAAAAATAAAATTAAAAAAAAACTTCTTTTATCTCTAGTTTTAAATAACTATATGTAAATATACATATCGTCCTGTTTTGAATTTTGGTAATATGTGGAATTTTTTTTTTACTATTCGAAATTTTTTTATTACTGCAATTTGTACATCTACTGGTTATACTTATGATGTGCACAAAGGTATTTTTCAGGGTAGGTAAAAATATCGCTCGCGATCGCTATTTTATTTATATCGCTCGTTTTAAAATTCAAAATCGCGAGTTTTATTTTTCAACACGCGAGCACAATTTTAATTAGAGTTTTATGTGTTTTGTATTCGCTTCGTAAGCGATATTTACATGTTTTTGTTTTTTCAACTCGCTTACGAGCGAGTGGAAAACGAGTTGAATTCGAGTTAAATTCGAGCCGAAAATCAGCAAAGTGTGTGTGCAAGAAACAGGTTCTGTTGCGGTAGTAAAAAAGAATCATTAATATGGGAAATAATTATGTATGTGTGATTGTGTAGCCGTAGGTTTTATGACGGTCTGACAAAGCAAAAGTGGGAAAGTATAAGAAATATATTGTCTACCTTTTTATTTAAATGTGTATGTTTTTTATCTGTAGTAATGTATGTACATATATATATTGATGGACATGCAAGTGATCTTTATCATTTTCTTTCTTACAAATATATTGAAAACAACAAATAAATTAAAAATTTTGTTTTTGTTTTCAATATATTATATTGTATGTATGTATGTATGTATGTATGTATGTATGTATGTATGTATGTATGTATGTATGTATGTATGTATGTATGTATGTATGTATGTATGTATGTATGTATGTATGTATGTATGTATGTATGTATGTATGTATGTATGTATGTATGTATGTATGTATGTATGTATGTATGTATGTATGTATGTATGTATGTATGTATGTATGTATGTATGTATGTATGTATGTATGTATGTATGTATGTATGTATGTATGTATGTATGTATGTATGTATGTATGTATGTATGTATGTATGTATATATGTATGTATGTATGTATGTATGTACGAAGTGTCTCCTACTTTGCAGCAAATAATGTACGTACATATGTATTTGTGTACATAATTTTAATGGGAAACTTATTTGGTTATGTCATATTTATATATAAGTTGATTATGCCTTATAAATTTAAATTTATTCCATTTACAAAATTATAAAACTCGCGATTAACTCTTTTTGACTCGAATCGCGAGCGAGTTCTATTTTAAATTTTCAACTCTTATCGCGAGTTTAAAAATTAAACTCGCGAGTCGAATAGATTTATTCGCCGGAAAATTAATTATTTAAATCGCTCGAATTAAACTAGCTCGCGAGCGAATTGAATTCGATCGCTATCTGTACCCTGGTATTTTTCGATATCTTAATTGGTTAGGATTTAGCAAAAGTACCTATGAGTTTTCCACACATTAATTGAGTTGATTTAAATCATAACAACACCGTAATATTATTTTATTTACACTAGTCAATCTAACACCTCGAATAATGAATCCTCTCTCTCCTTTTGGTGCATCCATGAACTTAAAATCACTTCTTGGGTCGATTCAAACTCGTCCGTCCTTCCTTTAATATTTCTATTGGAACTTTTTACGTAAAGAACTCGCGATACTTATATGAAAAAGCGAAGTAGGCTGCATTTCGCATTTCGATTTTTATGGAATTTGGTGGGAATAGTCTACGCACTTAGTAGATTATGTCCTCCAAATTAAATTTAAAAGTTAAAGTATAATTTCAACTTCTATACCTATTTGAAATTTTGCATAAACAGATACTGTGCTAATTTCCGAAATTCAAAGATAAATGATTTAATAAGAATTGATAAAGTATTTTCTGCTAATTGATGCAAGAATAGTATCACAATATCTTTAAAGTATTAATCAACTGATATTTTTAAGTAACACAGCTAAGGAAAATGAAATTGTATACAAAAGTTTTAATAACATCTAAACTCGTACGGCGAACAATAATCGCGATATATGCAAAATTTGATACTCATGACCTTTGACTTCTACTATCTCACCATGACTTTTAGTTCTTTATTTACATTTTCTAGATGATGTTGTATACTAGTTTTTATTTGGATTGCGCTAAAACGCGTTAAAAACTCAGTTATTTTTTAAAATAAATATTAATTACATTTGTTAACGAATCCGCGAAGAGACATATATTTATTGTTGAATACACGATAGAGTCGAAAAGAAACAAGATTGAAAACTGAAATACTTTGCCAAAATATTTTTAATTGACCCAGTTTGATTGGTATTGAAAATGCGAAATATCGGTCAACGATTTCACTTAGCCCCCATATTATGCCCTATTCAGAAAATTACTATATTGCTTAAAAAAGCAGCGATAGCGATGAAATTCAATATAAAAAAGTTTTATTGGAAATGTATTTGTCAAAGTTTATGAGGATCGGTACATAATTGACTCTATCCCTCATAAAAAGTCTCCTCAGAAAATGACTTTAAAGCTCATAATGTACTGCAATATAGCAACAAAATTCAACATAATCAAGTTTTAAAGGAACTAAAATATCTCTGTCAGATTTTATGAGAATTGGTCCATAATTGACCGTACAGAAAATTACATTAACGCTCATAACTGTCTTCATAATACCAGTTTAGTGACGAAATTTAACATAGTTACAAGTTCCACTTCAGAAAATGAATTTGTTATTTTAATGTCCAAATGTAAACATGAAACAAATGAAAATAATTTTGTTTACTTTTTTCTCAATTTGGTTAATTTTTATTCGAATTTTGGTTAGAAAAAAAATTTTGTTGTGGCAACACTGATGATGGTGTTTTATTTTCATCCCTGCCCGCAATTTTGTAGTCGACTACGAGAAAAATTCACTTCTAGTTTACTTTTACAGACTGACTATAAGCTAACTACAATGTAATGCAGAGCTGTCCCAAAATTTTGTATTTGGCAACGTAAAGAACCGACTTTAAAATACTAACTACAAGCTAACTATAATGTAATGCAGAAGTGCCTAAAAATTATCTGGAGAGAATTAATTGTATTTCAACATGTTTTCTCTTGTTTCTCTATTATTATGATTTTATTTGTTAACTTTAGTAGACTGACTATAAACGAACAACAATGTAATGCAGAAATGTTCCAAAATTTGGTATTTATTAACGTAAACAACCGACTTTTAAAGACTAGCTACAAGCTAACTATCATATAATGCGGCAGTACTCCAAAATTATCTGGAGAGCATTTTGTTTCGACACGTTTTCTCATGTTTCTTTATTATTTGGAATTTTGTTTTACATTTTTGTCATTTTCTTGTATATGTTGTGAAATTAGAGTCAGAAAATTGGAAAAATTAATTATAAAAGGCTAAATATTTCAAAACTCGGTCCCTAAATTCTAAATTCTGCTGTTCTGTAAATATAATGCATTAAGAGTTAACATTACACATAACATTTTAAAATTTAGTTTAGATTTGGATCAATGGGAATCATGGAAATAATGAACAAATCATTCATAATTTTATGGATACCGGTTTTATTATTAGTTCCCCTGTAGAAAACTGATGTCTATTAATTTTAACGAACTAATATAATAACTTGTATTAAAGCGAAATGTAATTTAGATTACTAGTAGTTAAATTTTAAATATATTTAATTAAAATGTAATTAATTAATACAGTAGGGAATACAAAAGAAAACTATTGCTTGACTTTTCTGCAACTAACTTTAAGTTAGTTAATAAAGAGTTATCTTTAAGCTAATTTTTTAGTAACTAACTTTAAGCTAGTTGAAAAGTCATGCAGAGTCGGACAAATAATCCAAGAATCAACCATAACTAGTTGATGAAAAAGTCGGCTTTTAATGCATTTAAAGTTAGTTGAGTTGCTGGCAGGGATTGTAGTCCACTACTTCTCTAGGAGAATTATTTAAGTTGTTGCTACTCAGAGGGGTGATCATAGTGTTGCCAGATGTAGTTGATTTTGTAACAGAAGCGAATGAAGGTTGTCCAGTTTGGTGACGTAGTTTATATGTTTCAACAGCTTTCTTTCGATCTTTTCTAGAGAGACAATAGCTTGAATTTCTTTTTTTCTTATGAACACGGGACAGATTTTATCAAGAGCGTTGTGTTTGTTGTCATCATTATTATTGTTTATGCAATACACATGTAATTGGATTATTAAATATTTCATCATCATCTTCAAAATGGAAATCAAGAGCACAGTTTGTTCAAACTTTGTTGTTGGTGCATGCTTTTGTTGTGTGACCAAATCGGAGACAATTACGACATCTTAATGGATAGGGGACGTACGAGCGAAGTTTAACCTTTTCGTAACCGATGTTTATATATTCTGGTAATTTAAGAGTAGCAATAGTAATGATTATGAGTCCAGTTTCGATAAGATCTTTACCATTTTTTTTAAATATTTTTCTCACTTCAGAAACACTTTGACTTTTTAATTCATTAAGAATTTCTTTTTCGTCCATTCCTCTTAAATCGTTTGAATAGATTACACCTTTCGAGAAGTTGAGATTAGTGTGTTCTCGTACATCGACATGAATAGTAGGAGAGTGATGTGAGGGTGATCAATTTTGATGCTTGTAAATGGTTTTTTGTTTTGATTAGTATATTACCATCTCGTATTTTTTACAAAATTTTATTTCACTGCCGCATATGTTATCAATGACTTTTTTGATGAGAAATGGAGACACGTTTAATACCCGTTAATAAAACAACCTTTTGATAAAACGCTGGTGAAACGCTGTCATTTTTTTACAACAATAACATTACGCTCTTCTCACAGACGAGTGCTGTGTAAATCCAACACATATGTAAAAATTTTATTCTCTCTCAAAACTTCAAAACTTTTTCGCGAAAATTTGAGAATAATAGCACTTTGAAATATTTTTTATCACTTAACATTATATTTTATAATTTTTTTGCACAATTTACAAACGAAAAAAAAAATATTTTTTGTTTTTTGACATTGAATTTTTGTTGTTTGAAATTAAAACTAAAAAAACAATGTTGTAAATTTTCGTATGGTAAACGAAAAAGACATTTCAAATAAATAATTTATTTTTTCAATATTATAGATTAAAAAACAAATAGACGTGTTTATAAAATGTTTATAGATAAAATATGTGCAAAATATCTTAAGAAACCTTTCAAAGTATAAATTGAAATGTAATAATTTTTTTTCAATATATTTCAATACTATTTTTTGCAACTATGTTGACTTGAGAATTCTACTAATACATTCTTCGAGTTAGGTACCGGATGACAGTAGACTTAGGTACTTTTGACAACCGTTTCGTATCTTATTTATTCTTTGCAGCAAACCCTAACAGCTGTTTTTGATTGTTGTGTGGTGAGTTTCTGTAAAAACGTAAACAAATGAAACAAAAACAAATTACTAGACATATTTATTTTGTGCTAAGAAAAATTTATGTATTTTTATAATGTTTTATAGCCAGTGCAAGTGTTCTTGGTGTACATCATCTACCCCAATAATAATTCCGGTTTCTTTAGAATCAAGCCTTTTTAAAAACGCCATACATAATGTGCAATTCATTCTATATTCCATGACTGGTTGATAGAGTCACGGAATCCATCGGAGATCAACCTAAAAAAATGAAAAAGGGGTGGCTTTAACTTCTTGTTCCGTTCATATGGGGCAAGATTCGAGCCTCATCGTGTCAGATACCTCATTTGTGTATATTGCAGGGTCCTGGTACCCAACACAGCTTTATTGTAAACGGTCTCATAATAACACTTAGATCTTTTCTTCATTCTACGACTATGCAAGAATACAGCTATGACATATTAATGCTTTAAGTGCAGCATGACTATCAACCTAAAATCTTACCAGAGATCGGCGAATAATGTGATTCCCTATTAGTTCCGTCACTTTCAAGATCGCTAAATCACCACTTGGAAGACACAACCCATCAGGGAGTCAAGGAACATTTTACACCGTTTGTAACACATCGAAATATTGGTCTAATATCCATAAAAGTATATTCTGGGATCTTATTACAGTCTAAGACCATCTAGCCAATATTTGCCAAAATAATTTTAGTTGATTGAGTTTGTTATTGAAAATGGACAATATCGGTATACGATAAACTCATCAGGGAGTCAAGGAACTTTTACACCGAAATATTGGTCTAAAATCCATAAAAGTATAGACTGGGATCTTAGCCAATATTTGCCAAAATAGTTTTTAGTTGATGTTTATTATTGAGATTCAATATTCCAGTATAGCGAAGAAAAACGACATAAACAAGTTTTATAGGAACTAAAATCTTTTTGCCAAATTTTATGAGGATCAGGAAATTATTTTACAAGATTTATATGATCAAAAACCTTTCTGGGTTGGTCCAAAATTGACCCTACCCCCATTTAAGTTCCCCTTCAGAAAAAGATATTAACTCCAATATTTGTAATAAAAATAACCATATAGCAAAGAAATTCCACATAAACAAGGAGTCAAAATCCTTTTGTCAAATTTAAGGGGATCGGTCCATAATTTAACCTATCCCCGATATAAAGTCCGCCTCGGGAAATTACTACCGCTCATAACTGGCTTAAAAAATGTATAGCTATAAAATTCGACAACAACTTTTATATAAAACAAAATTTATCTGTTGAATTTCGTAATGGTCGGTCCACAGTTGACCCTACCTAAAATCTCAAACAGATTATGCCATCCGATTTCTACACTTCCACCTTAAAGTTCTATATATGTTTTTATCGTGCACAAGATCGTCCGATAGCAGTTATATATAATTTTCTATATACGGATATAGTCACATTTTTTGTTAAAAAAAAGTTTGTTGTTGTAGTACACACCCTAGAACGATGAAATCCGGAAAAAATGTATGCCATCCGATTTCTACACTTCTAACTTAAAGTTTTATATAGGTTTTTATCGTGCACAAGATCGTCCGATAGCAGTTATATATCAATTTATATATACTTCCACAATAAAATTTTTTGTAAAAAAAAGTTTTTTGTTGTAGAACACACCCTAGAACGATGAAATCAGGAAAAAAATATATGCTAGCCGATTTCTACACTTCCAACTTAAAGTTATATATAGGTTTTTAGCGTGCACAAGATCGTCCGATAGCAGTTATATATCATTTTATATATACTTCCATAGTAGAATTTTTTGTAAAAAAAAGTTTGTTGTTGTAGTACACACCGTAGAACGATGAAATCCGGGAAAAAATTTATGCCATCCGATTTCTACACTTCCAACTTCAAGTTCTATATAGGTTTTTATTGTGCACAAGATCGTCCGATAACAGTTATATATCATTTTATATATACTTCCATAGTAACATTTTTTGTAAAAAAAAGTTCGTTGTTGTAGTACACACCGTAGAACGAAGAAATCCGGAAAAAATGTATGCCATCCGATTTCTACACTTCCAGCTTAAGGTTCCATATAGATCTTTATCGTGCACGAGATCGTCCGATAACAGTTATATATCATTTTATATATACTTCCACAATAACATTTTTTGTAAAAAAAAAGTTTGTTGTTGTAGAACACACCCTAGAACGATGAAATCAGGAAAAAAAATATATGCCATCCGATTTCTACACTTCCAACTTAAAGTTATATATAGGTTTTTAGCGTGCACAAGATCGTCCGATAACAGTTATATATCATTTTATATATACTTCCATAGTAGAATTTTTTGTAAAAAAAAAGTTTGTTGTTGTAGTACACACCGTAGAACAATGAAATCCGGAAAAAAATGTATGCCATCCGATTTCTACACTTCCAACTTAAAGTTCTATATAGGCTTTCATTGTGCACAAGATCGTCCGATAACAGTTATATATCATTTTGTATATATTTCCATAATAAAAATTTATGTAGAACAAGTAAGAAGTCTATATTCGCCTTTGCCGAATCTTATATACCCTTCACCATAATATGTTTAAAAAATATTAATTTTATAAAATGTCAATTTATTTCATCTTCCCGACCCTGTCATAACTTAAGCAAAACAAGAGAAACAACAATAATGCTAAACGAAATAAAAAACAGAAAAAACAAAATACACAACGTAATGAAACCACAGCCATCCAAACATTAGAAACAATATACACAAAAAAATAAAAACAAAATACACAAGGCGATGAAGCCACAGCCATCCAAACATATGAAACGAAATACATACACAAAAAAACAAAAACAAAACACACATCGCAATGAAACCAACCTTTTATACAATAAGCAGTGTTGTTGTTGCTTTTTTGATGAAATTTTCAGAGGTTGTCTCCAGTGTGACCATTTTAGCATTTTTGCAGCTAGATTTAGCATTTTTTATTTTGATTTAGCTGTAAAATTTTAATTTAGCATTTGGCATTTTATTTAGCATTTTTATAAAATATTTTTAGCATTTTTAGCTTATTTTGCAATTTTAGTATATAAACAAAAAAAAAGACAAATTTTTGCAAAAAAGATTTACGCTTGTATTTATAAAAAAATCTTATTTTGCTTTTAATGCACTCAATAGTTAAAGCACACTTTAGCCTTAAAAACCATTAATAAAATTGTGATATTCATAAACAAATATAAACGTATATTAACTATTGTGCTGATTTATGTTTAAGTTGGCAGCACTGTACAATATGGCTGTCATTTTATGTGTTAGTGTTGCGTACAATTAGGATAAAATATTCGTTGATTCGGTTTTCTTAATTTCATATTTTTGTTTTAATAGATTTTTGAAAATAAAAACAAACTTTTAAGAAAAATAAATATATATATGGCTTTAATAAATGTCTATTTAGTTCAGATGTATAAATATAACATATAATTTCTAATTATTATTAAAAGTATCCGAATAACGGATATTTTGCGACAAAATATACATCACTATGACACATTTTCTTATTTTTACTTATTTTCCTTGTAATTTTTGATAAATTTTTGCAAATATTGATAAATTTCTTTGATATTTGACTAATTTTAATGCCGGCGAATATATTTTGCATTAGTATAACACTAATCAATATAATTTACATGGTTAATTACTTTATGGCATTATATTTAACCAACAAACTTTGAAAAAGCCAAATCAAATGATTTTGTCCATCATTTGGTTGACAGACGGGCATTTCCAAATTGCCTAAAAATAGTGCTGGACAATTGGAATATTGTCAAATATTCATGCATTAATCCAATAATGCCTAGTTTTGAGTTTTTTCCTCAAAATATAATCGTTTAAAAATTTTCTGGGATTTTATTTACAAATTTGTAAACGTTAAAATTAGAACTTTTAGATTTTATTTTAAAAGAAACCATAATTACTTTTCGCAATCAACCTAAAATTACCGGAAAAATCTTTATCTGAGAAAAAAATTGTTAAAAATCTAGTTATTGTTGGCTTAAAGAAGGGTCGAGCCTACAATAAAATTCTTCTAATTGTCAATGGTTTATTGAAGGTGTTTTAAGCTATTTCACGTTTATAAATACGATTTTCCTGAATTTTGCCTAAAATTGTTTAATAAACCTAAAATAAGTTTTTATAAATACAGCCGTTATATTGGAAATAGGTTTAACCGGAAAAAATCAGAATTAAATGTCTACCCAAACACAAGCAACAAGAAATATGAGAAATGTAATAATTTACACTGTAATTCAAAATAATGCAAAAAGATTCATGAAGATAAATAACTTAAAATTACGCCAATACAAGTGAATACATTAAAATGTTGTATTTTAAAATATTTTTCTGGAACCCAATGCTTTTTTAAATACGCTATTTTATAAACTAATACTTTTTGTTTGCTCATGGAATGAAACATATAATTTTGGAAAAGGCTATGTATGACGGTTAATTAACAAATTTTGTGTTTTCCTATACGAAATAAAGAGGTTTTAATTTTTATCATCCTTCAGGAGTTCTTGTTAATTTATTGAAAATAAGTATTGAAAAAAATCAATAATATATAATTAAGACTTTCTCATCCTACTTTCTGTTCTTTTTATTTTTACCAAATTTTTAGTAATTTTGTTGTCACGTTTTTTTTTTTAATTAAAAAAAAAATACATAAATTTCGAAAATATTATTGACAATTTATTCCAGAATTACAAATTTACGGATTTGAATATATCTCTCAACTCATTTCATACATTCTCATATATATTTTTCCGAAAAAATCTTGGAAGTATGAGTTATAAACCTGACATCTATTCACCGAGATTTAAAATTATTTCAACGGAATTTAAATATTTTTAAAGTGTTTTGAGGAAGACAAATAAAATTGTTTATATAAAAAAGTAAAACTAGAAATATTATACTTTTCCTTCCGAAAATACATATAGGTATTATACCATGAGCAACTAATGTAATTAATAGAGTTTTAATGTAATTTTTGCATTCAGAAAAATTTTAAAGTTAGAGACATTACATATTGCTAAATTTACAAAAATTTTGAAATAATTTTTAGCATTTCTGTTTATCTTAATACCACGGAACTTAATTTTTTACCCTACTCCACTATACTATGTTTGAGTATACTAATCGGTTAAGAATCATTTTCTGAATCGATTAAGCCATGTAAGTCTGACCGTCTGGTAGAGGTTGAAATTTTCAAAACAATAAGCACGTATGCTTTTTGATCCAATGACAAAACCTTTTAAAAATGGTTAAAGTCCGTCCTTTATTTTAACTAGCCCCCATACATATACAAATGTATAAAGCCTTTCTCAGAAAATTAGTTAAAATTTTAGCATTTTTTTTGGCATTTTAAAATCAATTTAGCATTTTTTCTAGCATTATTTTGGATGGGATTTAGCCGCAACATTTTTTGAGACCTGGTCACACTGGTTGTCTCTGATTTTTGCTCATATCTCCGTTATTTATGGACCGATTTTGCTGATTTTCAATAGGAAACTTCTCGAAAGTATGTCCAACAGAATTATTGAAGATTTGGATCCCAAAGATATCTAGGGTCTTCAGAAAATTGATTTCAACAAACACACAGACAGACGGACAGACAGACAGACAGACGGACATAGCTTAATCGACTCCGCTATCTATAAGGACTCGGAATATATATACTTTATAGGGTCGGAAAATTTTATTGTAGAAATTACAAACGGAATGACAAACTTATATATACCCTTCTCACGAAGGTGAAGGTATAAAAAAGCTTGTTGTTGTAGTACACACCCTAGAACGATGAAATCCTGAAAAAAATGTATGCCATCCGATTTATACACTTCCAACTTAAAGTTTTATATAGGTTTTTATCGTGCGATAGCAGTTATTTATCATTTTATATATACTTCCATAGTAACATTTTTTGTAAAAAAAAGTTCGTTGTTGTAGTACACACCGTAGAACGAAGAAATCCGGAAAAAATGTATGCCATCCGATTTCTACACTTCCAACTTAAGGTTCCATATAGATCTTTATCGTGCACGAGATCGTCCGATAACAGTTATATATCATTTTATATATACTTCCATAGTAACATTTTTTGTTAAAAAAAGTTTGTTGTTGTAGTACACACCCTAGAACGATGAAATCCGGAAAAAATGTATGCCATCCGATTTCTACACTTTCAACTTAAAGTTTTATATAGGTTTTTATCGTGCACAAGATCGTCCGATAGCAGTTATATATCAATTTATATATACTTCCACAATAACATTTTTTGTAAAAAAAAGTTTGTTGTTGTAGAACACACCCTAGAACGATGAAATCAGGAAAAAAAATATATGCTAGCCGATTTCTACACTTCCAACTTAAAGTTATATATAGGTTTTTAGCGTGCACAAGATCGTCCGATAGCAGTTATATATCATTTTATATATACTTCCATAGTAGAATTTTTTTTAAAAAAAAGTTTGTTGTTGTAGTTCACACCGTAGAACAATGAAACCCGGAAAAAAATGTATGCCATCCGATTTCTACACTTCCAACTTAAAGTTCTATATAGGCTTTTATTGTGCACAAGATCGTCCGATAACAGTTATATATCATTTTGTATATACTTCCATGGTAACATTTTTTTTAAAGAAAGTTCGTTGTTGTGGTACACACCGTAGAACGATGAAATCCGGAAAAAAATGTATGCCATCCGCTTTCTACACTTCCAACTTAAAGTTCTATATAGGTTTTTATCGTGCACAAGATCGTCCGATAGCAGTTATTTATCATTTTATATGTACTTCCATAGTAACATTTTTTGTAAAAAAAAGTTCGTTGTTGTAGTACACACCGTAGAACGATGAAATCCGGGAAAAAATTTATGCCATCCGATTTCTACACTTCCAACTTCAAGTTCTATATATGTTTTTATCGTGCACAAGATCGTCCGATAGCAGTTATATATAATTTTCTATATACGGATATAGTCACATTTTTTGTTAAAAAAAAGTTTGTTGTTGTAGTACACACCCTAGAACGATGAAATCCGGAAAAAATGTATGCCATCCGATTTCTACACTTCTAACTTAAAGTTTTATATAGGTTTTTATCGTGCACAAGATCGTCCGATAGCAGTTATATATCAATTTATATATACTTCCACAATAAAATTTTTTGTAAAAAAAAAGTTTTTTGTTGTAGAACACAACCTAGAACGATGAAATCAGGAAAAAAATATATGCTAGCCGATTTCTACACTTCCAACTTAAAGTTATATATAGGTTTTTAGCGTGCACAAGATCGTCCGATAGCAGTTATATATCATTTTATATATACTTCTATAGTAGAATTTTTTGTAAAAAAAAGTTTGTTGTTGTAGTACACACCGTAGAACGATGAAATCCGGGAAAAAATTTATGCCATCCGATTTCTACACTTCCAACTTCAAGTTCTATATAGGTTTTTATTGTGCACAAGATCGTCCGATAACAGTTATATATCATTTTATATATACTTCCATAGTAACATTTTTTGTTAAAAAAAGTTTGTTGTTGTAGTAAAAAAATGTAAGCCATCCGATTTCTACACTTCCAACTTAAGGTTTTATATAGGTTTTTATCGTGCACAAGATCGTCCGATAGCAGTTATATATCATTTTATATATACTGCCATAGTAGAATTTTTTGTAAAAAAAAAGTTTTTTGTTGTAGTACACACCGTAGAACGATGAAATCCGGAAAAAAATGTATGCCATCCGATTTCTAAACTTCCAACTTAAAGTTCTTTATAGGTTTTTATCGTGCACAAGATCGTCCGATAGCTGTTATTTATCATTTTAAATATACTTCCATAGTAATATTTTTTGTAAAAAAAAGTTCGTTGTTGTAGTACACACCGTAGAACGATGAAATCTGGAAAAAAAATGTATCCCGTCCGATTTCTACACTTCCAACTTAAGGTTCCATATAGATCTTTATCGTGCACAAGATCGTCCGATAACAGTTATATATCATTTTATATATACTTCCATAGTAACATTTTTTGTTAAAAAAAAGTTTGTTGTTGTAGTACACACCCTAGAACGATGATATCCGGAAAAAAATGTATGCCATCCGATTTCTACACTTCCAACTTAAAGTTTTATATAGGTTTTTATCGTGCACAAGATCGTCCGATAGCAGTTATATATCAATTTATATATACTTCCACAATAACATTTTTTGTAAAAAAAAAGTTTGTTGTTGTAGAAGACACCCTAGAACGATGAAATCCGGAAAAGAATATATGCTAGCCGATTTCTACACTTCCAACTTAAAGTTATATATAGGATTTTTAGCGTGCACAAGATCGTCCGATAGCAGTTATATATCATTTTATGTATACTTCCATAGTAGAATTTTTTGTAAAAAAAAGTTTGTTGTTGTGGTACACACCGTAGAACGATGAAATCCGGAAAAAATGTATGCCATCCGATTTCTACACTTCCATACTTAAAGTTTTATATAGGCTTTTATTGTGCACAAGATCGTCCGATAACAGTTATATACCATTTTATATATACTTCCGTGGTAACATTTTTTGTAAAAAAAAAGTTTGTTGTTGTAGTACACACCCAAGAACGATGAAATCTACAAAAAAAGTATGCCATCCGATTTCTACACTTCCAACTTAAGGTTCCATATAGATCTTTATCGTGCACAAGATCGTCCGATAGCAGTTATATATAATTTTCTATATACGGCCAATGTAACATTTTTTGTAAAAAAAAAGTTTGTTGTTGTAGTACACACCCTAGAACGATGAAATCCGAAAAAAATGTACGCCATTCGATTTCTACACTTCCAACTTAAAGTTCTATATAGGGTTTTATAGTGCACAAGATCGTCCGACAGCAGTTATATATCATTTTATATATACTTCCATAGTAGAATTTTTTGTAAAAAAAAAGTTTGTTGTTGTAGTACACACCGTAGAACGATGATATCCGGAAAAAAAATTTATGCAATCCGATTTCTACACTTCCAACTTAAAGTTCTACATAGTTATATATTCTTTGTATTTGGATTTCACATTTTGTTGGCAAATTTTTTTAATGTGTCTTGTGTTTTGATAAAATAACCGTTTTAGGGAGTTTTGATTGTTGTTTGTTTCTTTTATTACAGATTTTTTGAAGATACTTGTGCATTTAATTTAACGAAATAAATTATCAGCTTGGTAACGGTCATTTGGTAATAATTTTGCACATACAATTCTGTATAAAACTATTTTTAGAAAAAACAAGTAAGGAAGTATAGTCGTGCGTGACCGACCATATGATACCCTACACCAGTTATGAATATTACATGTGATTTATTTTTCATAATAAAGCATTTATCTTCTATTACCTTGTTCCGATACATTTAAGCAATTTATGGATGAAAAACTAATTTTCTGAAAGAGGGTTTATAGGGGGGCTAGAGGCAAATATGGACCAAGCCCGATAAAATTTTGTAAATATATTTATATTTACATAATATTTTATTGGGCTGAATTTCATCGCGATATTTATAAGTTAATTTTGGACATTCAAGTAATTTTCTGAAGGGGACTTTGTATGGAAACAAGGGTCAGATGAGGCCCGATCTCTATGAAATTTGCTAAAGCCACCAAGGCTTGTATAAAACTTACTTGTGCGGTTTTTTATCAATATACAGGTATATTTAACATAATTATGAGCTCATAAGCCCTTTTCGGGGGGTTCTGTTGTATGGGGACTAGGTGAAATAATGGACCGATTTTAACCATTTTCAATAGGCTTCGTCCTTGGGCCGAAAAAAGATGAAAATTGACCTGTATCTTGAAAATTGCGGCCTGTACCTTGCGCACAAGGTTTACATGGACAGCCTGCCAGCCAGACGGACGGACGGACATAGCTTAATCGACTCAGAAAACGATTCTAAGCCGATTGGTATGCTTTAAGGTGGGTATAGGACGAATATTTTTGCATGTTACAAACATCAGCACAAACCCAATATACCCTCCCCACTAAAGTGGTGTAGGGTATAAAAAACATTGGGTTACACCGGTAACAGTACCTCGTTTCTGTATTTTTCATGAATCAAAAAAAAAAAACTTATAACATGATAGTCTGTTTATTTTTAAACTGTACTCATTAAAATTTAATAAGATATTTGTAAATTTGTTGTATTCATTTACACAAGATGATCATGAATTTTTCGACAGATTTTCTCGATGCGAAAATTACAGAAACGGGGCACAGTATACATATTAGACAATTATGGTTTTTATCATTTATTTATTATACCCTTCACCTTCGTGAGAAGGGTATATATAAGTTTGTCATTCCGTTTGTAATTTCTATAATATAATTTTCCGACCCTATAAAGTATATATATTCTGGATCCTTATAGATAGCGGAGTCGATTAAGCCATGTCCGTCTGTCTGTTGAAATCAGTTTTTAGAGGACCCCAGATATCGGCGAGATCCGAATCTTCAATAATTCTTCTGAGTATTTCGTTTCACATGTTAGGATGGCTGTGTGTTTCATTGCCTTGTGTATATTGTTTTTGTTTGTTGGTGTACAGTTTCATTCGTTGGTTTCACTGCCTTGTGTATTTTGTTTTTTGAGTGTTTATTTCGTTTAGCGTTGTTGTTGTTCATTTTGTTTTGCCATTGCTATAATAATGATATAATCGGGAAAATTAAATAGGTACATAAATTTAAATTTTATAAAATTTATATTTTTTAAATACACTATGGTGAAGGGTATATAAGATTCGGCACAGCCGAATATAGCACTCTTACTTGTTTTTATTTTAAACTGATTATTTTTGATATTATTTTTTGCTTTACTGGTTTATTCAGTTGTAATGAACAGGTTTAAAGATTTCACAGTTTTTTATTTAAAAAAATTGGTTTGTCCGATTTAACTACATTTTTGAACAAGTAAGAGTGTTATATTCGGCTATGCCTAATCTTATATACCCACCATCAAACCTCGTTTGACTGGAATGAAACTTACTTATGTCGAATTTCATCTATATACTCGTATTTTTTAGTCCAGTTATAAGCGTTAAATTAATTTTCTGAAGGGGACCTTATATAGGGGGGTAGGGTTAATTATGGGTCGATCCTCATAAAATTTGGTAGACAGAATTTGGTTCGTATTAAATTTATTTGTGTCGAATTTCAATGATACACTCGTATTTTTAAGCCATTAATGAGCGTTGCAGTCACTTTCTGAAGGGGACCTTATATAGGGGGTAGGGTCAATCATGGACCGATCCTCATAAAATTTTGCATAGTGATTTTGGATCATAAGAAACTTACTTATGTCGAATTTCATCGCTATATTCGTATTTTTAAACAAGTTATGGCTGTTAAAGCTGCTTTTCGAGGGCCCACTTGTATGGGGGCTATCCGAAAACGGGGACCGATGTTGCCCACTTTCAATACCAAACAAACCTTACCTATAAGAAATATTTATGTGAAATTTCAACCCTCTAACTCTTTCCATTGGGACTCTATCGTGCTTTCAACAGACAGATAGACAGACAGACAGACAGACAGACAGACAGACAGACAGACAGACGGACGGACAGACATGGCTAGATCGTCTTAGAATTTAATGAGCACCCAGAATATATATACTTTTGTGGGTTTATGGCCAATATTTCGATGTGTTACAAACGGAATGACAAAATCAATATACCCCCCATCTTTTTGATGGTGGGTATAAAAAAATAAAAGTTAATAGGTTTTTCCACATACATACTACACTGAAACTCTATATAAACAAATTAATCTCTTTAAAATCAATATTACAAAACAGAGTTTAGTTCAAGATTTTCCTTTTCTCTTTAAAATTCTTTGATTAGTGAAAATGAAAAAATATTAAGAGTTTTTACATTTGTTTAGCTTTTTCCGAAAACGTGAGGGTAGGATTTATTTGTTTTTGATTCAGTTTTATGAAGTAATTTGGCAGGTTCGGTAGAAATTTACTAAGCACAAGTTTTATTTATTTTTGATTCGTGTGTTGAATTAAAATGTCGCTTCGAGTTTTTAATCGTAAATTTGTGGAAAAATATTATGAATTTGAAAATGATCTAGCCATATGTAAACTGTGTTTGCAAAGGTTGAAAAGTGATCGCAATTTTAATTTAAAAGCACATGTTATAAAAGTACATAAAATAAATGAGAATAATTTCAGAATTGAAATCGATATGAACATCCCAAGCAATACAATGAAAACAAAAAAACGGAGTCATACAGTAAAAATACAAATTAGCAAAAAACAATTATTTAGATCATATATTGGATTTGTTACCGAGGACAGTATACCATTCAACGTTCTAAATTCTGGAAACTTTACGAACATTTTAAACTTAATCAAAAGTCAAAAGTTAGGAACAAAATTTTGTCTTAATAGTAGAAACTGTCAAAAAGTTCTTAAATTAGTGTCCGACAATATTAGGAAAGAAATAACAACTGACCTTTGTCAAAGATTAGTGTCTCTAAAAATAGACAGTGCAACGCGTTTATCACGGAATGTTTTTGGAATAAGCGCACAATTTATAAAAGATAGCGAAATACAATCTTGTATACTTGGATTGGTAGAACTCAAGGGCGCAAGTTCCAGCAGCTCCAGAAATTTGGCTACCGAAATCTTAAATACTTTGACTAAGTATAATGTTAATTTAAATCAGATAATCTCAATAACGTCCGACAATGGGGCTAATATGATAAAGACCACTAAAATACTATCCCATTGTAGCATTTTCGATGAAGGGCGCGAAGTTTATGATGTCGAGGACGGGAACGAAATGTATTTACAAAATATAAATTCATTTGAGGAGAACGTACTTCACTTTTGGAGAAATAAACAATATAGCGAACCAGAACTTTATGAATTGAGCAATATTTGTTTCGCGGTTCCTCCCACTCAGGTAATATATAACATATTTTTAAGATTATTGAATTGTTTATTTAGAGTATTTTTTCCTTATGTATCTTCAGTAGGGATGCCAAACGGGACTGGCTTTTACAAATCCACGGATTCGGGATTTTGAAAATTGCAATCCCGGGATTCCGGGATTTTTCGGGATTTTACGGGATTTCGGGATTACATAAATTTAATTATTTTATACACGAAAATCTTAAATCTGCATGTTTGTGAAGAAAATTGTTTAATCTTGTGGAAATTAATCGACAGAAGATAAATTTAAATTAAAGCAATTCCAATTCTTAAATAAAAACTTTTAGAATATCATAATTTCAGAATCTTGGTAACTACATACATACTTCCTAAATAAAAACAAGTAGGAAAGTATAGTCGGCTATGGCCGACTATATGATACCCTACACCATTTATATATTTTAAAAATTATTTATTTTTCATAAACAATTTTTTGAATTTTACCTTAATTCCGATGTATTTAAGCAATTTATTGATGAAAAACTAAATTTCTAAAAGAGGCTTTATGTGGGAGCTAGGGTCAAATATGGGCCGATCCTCAAAAAATTTGGAAGAGGGATGTAATAATTTTATATAAAGGTTAGTTATGCTGAATGTCATCGCGATACTAATGGTTATAAGTAAATTTTTGGACGTTTAAGGGTTCGTATGGGGGCTAGGGTCAAACGACGCTAGACTCAGAAAGTGATTCTGAGTCGATCGGTATTCTTTAAGGTGGGTGTAGGACCAATATTTGTATGCCTCCCAACTGTAGTTGTGTTAGGTGTAATAAATACAACGTTCAATCCTTTGAATATCAATTTAGATCATAAATGAACCTTTTCTTTGGAAAATGTTATCTACATTCAGAACAATTTTATTTACCTTTACCGTTATTACTCAGATTTGTAGAAAGCTTGAAATGCAAAACCTTCTAGATATCATTTAAAAAATAAATTTTATATTTGACTGTGCCGAAATAAAATAAATATTCCGGTATGTGATGGAATTCGAACGATTTGAAATCAATCGATTTAAAAAGGTATGATGAATTTCGATCGAGGAATGGTTTATTATTTTCTTGCAAAATACTTTCCATTTAAGAGACTCAATTTAAAAAATATGATAATTTGTATGAAAAGCCACAGAAATTGAATATTACACAATTTTTGAATTATTTTTGTAGATTCAAATCGATTCTATTTTAAAAGTGAATTTCATCAAATAGCTGTTTGTAATGTATTGATATTAATATTGGCATCAAGTTGATTTTCAGAGGAGGTCCTTTTAGGATTTATTTTGTTAATTTGGTCCAAATTTGAGTCTACTATAGACAAAGAATGTGTATGAAAAAATAAATTTGTGTGTACTTTATATGGTATCATACCACTATAAAAAATAAAAGGTTCAAAATGTACAAGATTAGCTGTGCTGAATTTTGTTCTGCATAAGTCAAAAATAAACTAAGATCGTAAGCGAATTGAATGAAATTATGGCTCAAAAAAGAATTTAAAAAAAAATTTAGTAACAAATCCCGGGATTCATTTTGAAAAATCCCGGGATTCGGGATATCCTAATCCCGAAAAAATCCCGGGATTTATTTTGCAAATCCCGGGATTCGGGATTTTCTAATCCCGAAAAATCCCGGGATTTTCGGGATCGGGATTTCGGGATTGGCATCCCTAATCTTCAGGTAACTATTGAATGTGCATTCTCATCGTTGAAGCTTATTCTGACCAATAATCGTAATCGCATGAAACATGAGACACTTGAAAATATATTGCTTGTTAAGCTGAATTCTACATATTTAGACCAGGCAATTGAAACTTTACCATTGTTTGAAGATGACGATGACCAAACACTACACACATATGAGTATTGGATTTTAATAATTAAATTTATGCTTTAAGATGAATTTTAACTTAGTGTTTTCTTATGTGTTTGAAATAATATAAATTTTATTTTCTTGTTAAAAAATCAATGTTTTAAGATGAATTTTAATTTGTTTTTTATGCTTTTTGAAATAAAATATATTTTATTTCCTTGTTAAAAAATCTATGTTGTTGTTTTGATTTCAAATCAATTATTGTTGCAGAATATTTACAGAAAATTTTATGAATTAAATATATGAATTTAATTATTGTTTAAAATTTTGTACGCTTCTTTAAATTTGAAAACGGTTAACTTTAGCAATCCTTGTTAATTTCTTTTTTCAAAATTTTCTAGATTTTTTAACCCTTTAATTTCGTCAACATCTACCAAAAACATTACGTTGTTAAAAAAAGTATAATTTTAGTCCATAAGTCATAAAGGGGTTGATTTTGATTTTCTCACTTCCAATACCTTTTTCGGCTATAGTAAAATACTCTTTTTTAATTTTGTCGAAATCCACCAAACATAAAAAACATTAGGTGGTTTTAAAAAATTAAATGCAAAATATTCCAAAAAGTTAACATTGACCCCCCTCTAAAATTGTTTGTACTTCATGATTTCAATAAAACCTTCTATATACTTTTATATAAAACTAGCTATACCCAGTGTGCTTTGCTACCCTAAAAGCAATGTAAATAAAAAAACACTTTACGGTTTTGAAGATTCTAACTATTATAGTTTTCCAGATATAAATTTTTTACATATTGGGGATGCCACGCAAATTATTGCAAGTTCGCCAATTTTTCCAAGCGTTAATTTAGATTTTAATGTAACCTATAAAAAATTTGAATAATATATTAGTTTCCCATTTATACGAAATTTTGTTTTTAATTCATATGGGAGATGCCTGGGTCCTATTAAAAGTCCGCCCGCTTTCCTCTAAATGTTCACATGAATGTCAAAGTTTTTCATGTAAAATTTTTGCATTTAATTCATATGGGAGGTTCCAATTTGCTAGTCCGCCAATTTATTACCAAAATGTTCACGTTGATGACAAAATATTTTTGCTTTAATAGTTTCCCAGACATTTAATTCTATTTAGTTCATATGGGAAGTTCCAAATGGGAAGTGGGCGTGGCATCCCACCCACTTGCAATTTCAAAACAAAAAGCACATATTTCATTGATTAATAAAGCTATTGGAGTAAAATTATACTTGATCTTTTTCTGCATATAAATCATTATACGAAATTGTTTCCTGATCGGTGCATATTTGGTCACAACTCCCATATAGGGACCATATCTGAAAATTACTTAAACGCACATTTTATACAGAGGTATACAATTTTTTCTGGATCGGTCCATATTGGGTCACAACTCCCATATAAGGACCATTTCTGAAAATTACTTACGCACATTTTATACATATGTAAGTATAAAATTTGACATAAATGTGTATTTTGTATATATGTATATAAATCATTATACGTAATTCTTTTCCGGAACGGTCCAAAAGTTGTCTTAGCTCCCATATAAGGTTAACTTTTGAAAATCACTTAATACCACTTAATTCGTTATTAAGTTATTATATCCGGATAAAATTCCACATAAGTATGTTCTGTGTATAGATAAACCGTTCTAAATTTTACTGGACCTAATCAAAATTAGTTCGACAAAAATTTTGGCGAGTTATCTAAAAATTAGACAGTTAGATGGGTTTCAATAAAAAGTAGCTTGCTGGTGGAGGGTATTTAAGATTCGATAGCCAAATATAGCACTCTAACTTGTTATATATGTATATAGACTAGCTTTAACCAGTGTGCTTTGCTACCCTTAAAACAGTATAAATAAAAACCGCACTTTATGATTTTTGAAGTTTCTATTTCTGTAAGTTTCCCAGTTTCCATTTTAATCCATATGGGAGAGTACCTTCCAAAATTGTAAGATTCTAGATTCAAATATTCATATGTCAGAGTTGTTCGCGCAAAATTTGAAGATTTTAGCTCTAATAGTTTCTCAGATATACAAATTTTTGTATTTAATTCATATGAAAGGTTCCGAGAACCCAAAATGAATGTCCGCACATTTTACTTCCAAATGTTAATTTTTATGTTAATTTTAAGATTCTACCTCTAATAGTTTCTAGATAAACGAATTTTTTTATTTAATTCATATGGGAAGTGCTACTTCCCATATTGCTAGTCCGCCAATTTATTACCCAAATGTTAAAATGAATGTCAAAGTTCTTCGTGAAAAATTTGAAGATTCTAGATACAATAATTTCCCAGATAAACGAATTTTTTATTTAATTCATATGGGAGGTACCACGGTCCCTATTGCAAGTCCGCCAATTATTCCTCCAAAATGTTCACATAGATGTTAACGTGCTTCGTGCAAAATTTAAAGATTCCAGCTCCAATAGTTTCCCAAATAAACGATTTTTTGTATATAATTCATATGGGAGTACCACGCCCCAAAGTATATTAATAAAGTAGCGACATCTCTTGTTGTACAACAACATCTACAACAACCGCATGTATTTTGTTTTTGGAATAATTTAAGATTGTGTCAAAATAAAATTTCCTTGAACAACAATGTGAACAAAACATAAATAAAAAATATTACTTTTAAGTTAAAAATATTAACGATTTAATTATATTATTATATATTATACAATTTATTACACTTTTAAACTACTTTAAAACCACTTTTAATTCACTTTTTCAACTTTTCACAAATTTTAACAAATAGCAAAACACAATTTAAAAATGGCGACGTAAACAATGTTAACAATTTTCAAAACAAACTTTGACAATTTGCTTCATTTATCTAGTTAAAAAAAAATAGTCAGCTGTTCAAGTGATGCTACTTTATTAATATACTTTGCCACGCCCCCCGTTGCTATTCCGCTAATTTTTTGACCTAAGTATTCATGTTGATACTAAAGTGGCTCCGAAAAATTAGAGGACTGTAGCTGTTATATTTTCGCAGACATACTAACTTAAGATTTTATATGGGAGGGGCCACGCCCACTATAGCTAGTCCGCCCATATTGTCCCCTTATGTGGATGTCAAAGTTGTCCATACAAAATTTGAGGACTCTAGCTGTTGCAGTTTCTGAGATATGTGATTTTAAATACTTATTATGTCTGTGGGCGTGGCATGAAATTTTAAAATAAAAAGTAGCCTATAGTTCCCCCAAAATGTTCACATAGTTGTTAAAGAGCTTCGTGCAAAATTTGAAGATCCCAAATAAACGATTTTTATACCCTCCACGACCACCAGTGGTGATAGAGGGTATATACATATAACTTTGTCATTCCGTGTGTAACACATTATTTTTTGTGCCAGGGATCAAGTATGTTCAAATTCATAACATTTGATACAATATTTCCCATAGCCCCCATACAAAGGAGTATATTCCCGGTAATTAGTTTATCGTTAATAATTCCCTCAAATATACCGGCATAAACACAAAATTTTGTATACAAATATAATATGAATAGAAATCATACTACCAACGTGGATCTCAGTCGGTCCACAATTGGTCATAGCTCCCATATAAGGTCCACCTCCAAAAATCAATTAAACGCACATATTTCATTGTCAAATAAGGGTATCTTGATTAAATTACTCTACGAAATTTATTTTCGGATAGGACCATAATTGGTCATAGCTCCCATATAAGGTCCACTTTCGAAAATCAATTAAACTCATATATTTCATTGATAAACAAAGCTATTGGTATAAAGTTCAACTTGAATTTGTTTTGTGTACATATAAATCATAATACCAAATTTTCTCCGGATCGGTGCATTATTGGTCATAGCTCCCATATAAGGCCCTCTTACGAAAATCACAAATATATTTTGTGTACATATATATGAATCACTCTACGAAATTTTTCTGGAGAAGCCCGTAATTGGTCATAGCTCCTATATAAAGTCCACTTCCGAAAATCACTTAAACGCACATATTTTATTAATTAATAAATCTATTGGAGTAATATTCGACTTGAATTTCTTATTTTGCATATAAATCATTATATAAATATATAAATCATTATATAAATTATATAAATATTTTGTATATATAAATCGTTATACGGAATTTTACTTCTGAAAATCACTTAATACCACATAATTAATTATTAAATGATTATATCCAGATAAAATTCGACATGAGTATTTTTGTTATAGATAAATCATTATATTAAAATGTTTAGAACTGGCCAATTAATATAAAATTTTATGAACCTAATCAAAATTAGTTCCAAATATGCATAAATGTTAGTACCATCACTACGGAAACAAAAATGTTGTCAAGTTATCTAAAAATTAGATAGTTAAATGAGTTTTAATAAAAAGTAGCTTGCTGGTGGAGGGTATTTAAGATTCGGCATAGCCGAATATAGCACTCTTACTTGTTTGTATTTAATTCATATGGGAGGTGCCACGCCCCCTATTGCTAGTCCGCTAATTTTTTCTCCTAAATATGCATGTTGATACTAAAGTGGCTCCGAAAAACTGGATGACTCTAGCTGTTATATTTTCTCAGATATACTAATTTAAGGTTTTCTTTATATGGGAGGGACCATGCCCACTATAGAAACCACAAGAACTTAAACGCTGTAAGCAGTAGTGATCGTTTGAAATTAATCGCTGTGACTGACACTACAGCTAATGAGTTTAATTTGGATTTTTTGACATTGCTGTTTTATTTTCTCGTAGTTGTAGATAAGCAAATAAGAAAAAGCGAAACACAGTGATGCAAAAACAAACCCTGAAAAAACTATTATAGTTAGAATGGGGTTTTTTATTTATATTGCTTTTAGGGTAGCAAGGCACACTGGGTATAGCTATGTATATATATAAAAATTAATGTGTTTTTGTTTGTATGTTTGAATGTTTATATGATTGTATGTTTGAACGTTATAGACTAATAAACGGCTGAACCGCTTTAGTGTCAATATGATTAAGTAGGCGGACTAGTATTAGGGGACGTGGCACCTCCCTTATAAATTAAATACAAAATTCGTTTATCTTGGAAATTATTACAGTTAGAATCTTAAAATTTTGCACGTATAACTTTAATATCTATTTAAACATTTTGGGTAATAAATTGGTGGACTAGGAGTGACACCTCCCATATTATATAAATACAAAAATTCGTTTATCTGGGAAACTAATAGAACTAAATTCATCAAATTTTGCACGAAGAACTTATATATCCATCTGAACACTTTGGTGGAAAAAGAGCGCACCTTCATCTTGGGGGGCTTGAAGCCCCCATATAGGTTAAGTTGTCAGGTTGTCACAGGTAGCCGATTTCGGCTTTACTTGGGTCCATGCTGATCCCTTTGTAGAAATACCTTTAAGAAAAGAAAAAGTCAGATAGGGAAGAATTGAAAAATAGAGATAGTAGCAAAGAGAAAGAGAGGATGGGAGTAAGATTATTCAGAATAAGAAAAAAACAGGCCAGCTGCCGTGGATGTATAGTGTGAGAATATGTTCACACCCATTTTGACAAATTTATGACCAAGAAGATATTTAGAGCTGTGTGGATCCATTTGTGGCCACAGCGCTCGAGATGTTGAGCACGTGTGTTCACGCGACCATTTGCCATTTTGCAGTTTTCAGTGATTTGCCTCTTTATTGCAAGTAGTGGAATACCGCAAAACTGATTTATTTCCAGTCTGCTTTAAATGGTGCCAGCTCTTGCCAAGGCGTCACCAATACTATTGCCATACGAAATCCCGTGTCCCTTTACCCAAATTAGGGTGATGTTTGTATGTCTCGCCATCTCATAGACAATTTTGGATGTGGAAACCACACCAATTAGGGATTTAATAGCAGCTTGACTATCGGTATAAATTCTGATATCCCTGTTAGATATCCGATAGTAGTTTAGCCAATTTAACGCCCTCTTTATCGCCTATATTTCAGCCTAAATGATATTACATTCATCATTAAGTCGGAAGGAAATTTTTGTTCCAAATTCCTCAATGAAAATGCCATCACCAACTCCTTTCGTCGTCTTGGATCCGTCTGTGTACACTCGGAAACAATTATTTGGCGGAAGGAGAGATTCTTGAGACTCCGAAGAGATATAATATCGGAACTTTCTCACTAGAGACGGTACCGGAATACAATAGCCAACAATGTACTAATTATTCGGTATAAGATCTATGATCCTAGCATGGCCTATGGGGCATTGTTTCCACTTGCCAATTACTCTCAATCTGCCCGCAGTTGTTATAGCCAATTGCCTGGCTAGAAGGTCGACCAGAGCCAGTTGAGCATAGTAAACAACGCTTTTGAAGGAGTCGTTCTGAGAGCGCCGGTGATAAGAAGCGCAGTAGATCTCATGACTTTTTCCAGTTGTTGTCTAAGTGTAGCATTATCAAGCGCCTGCCACCAGACAACAACCCCATATAACATAATAGGTTTAATAACTGCCTCAAAGAGCCAGTGAACAATTCTTTTATGCCTCAGCATGTTCCTATGGCCTTCCTACAAGTATATAGTGCCGTAATGACTTTAGATAACCTAGAGAGTACGTTTGCACTCCAAGATAACTTCCTATCCAGGATAACACCCAGATATTTAACACTGTCCGAGAGTTTTAATACCTCGCCGTTTAGGCAAGGAAGAGAAAATAAAGGAATCTTGTATTTACCAGAGAATAGCACAAGTTCCGTTTTACTAGGATTTACACTAAGACCACATTCGAGCTGATGATCCTTAGTACTTGTTCTAGCCTTTGAAATATGGTTTCAATATGATCGCCTGACACCCCTACCGCTACGTCATTGGCATAGGCGACTGTTTTATAGCCAAGAGAGTCTAGTTTTATCAGAATATCAAGGCCATGTTCCATAAGAGTGGTGATAGTACTCCCCCTTGTGGAGTGCCTCTTAAAGCTTTTTTAGAGATTACTGTATCTCCTAGGGGGGATTCAATGATCATATTTGAGAGAAGATTCTCGACAAAGCCCACAACGGACCTGCCAAGCCAGCCTGAGATAGAGATTGGCAGATAGAAGCAGGTTTGACGTTATTAAAAGCGCCTTCTATATCAAGAAAGGCAACCAACGTGTAATTTCCATACCCCATAGATTTTTCAATATTACCAACGAGTGTATGAAGAGCCGTCTCAACAGATTTGCCCTTTGTATATGCATGTTAAGAGGCAGAGAGAAAAGATTTGTCTATCGAAGACCTTATGTGGATATCGATTATCCTTTCCAGTGTTTTCAGCATAAATGATACCAGACTTATTGGTCTGTAATCTTTTGCCTTAGTATGTGAAGTTTTACCCTCCTTGGGAATAAAAATCACTGCTGGTTTCGGAAGAGCATTCAATATTGCTACAGAAAACCCTCCACGATTTCCGTTTCGCATTTAGAACCAAATTTTTAAATTTATTAACGTTTGCCTTATAAAGGAACCAGTTTCCTGATCTCTTAGCCTCGTTAAAAGACCGGCGGCATATTCTTCTTATGCTCGCTATGTCAGGACTCCACCATGGAGGTTTGTCCTTATTTAAGCCACTGGATAGTTTGCAAGCTCTCTTCGTGGCAACGCTCAGAAAAATAGCAATTCAATTTGCAGCTAAATCAATATTCCTTCTGCTCTCTACTTTCGGAGCAGAGGGAAGAATAGTGCTCAGAGAAGCTTTGTGCCTCTCCCAATTTGTTTTCCTTCTATTCAGAAAGGGTTTTGTAACTTTGACCTGGGAAACTATGTCGAAGTCCAGGTAGCGGTGATCAGAGAAGAAGTCATTGGAAATATTCCACTCTTTAATCAGTTCTATGTAGTTTGTACTAATAGCACAATAAAAGTATGTTCTGAACCTCTGTTCACGAATGACATATTTAATTCTAATAGAAAGTCAAGTAAACACTCACCTCTACTGATGATGTCTGAACTACCCTAGACGATGTGGTGAGCATTTGCATCAGCGCCAATTATCGCAGGAATGTGACGCCTATTCGCATCGCGCATAAGGTCTCTGACCAGGCCATTTGGTGGTTGGTCGCCGTGGTCATGTGCCATATAGCAGCAAAGGAGCCATATGGTGGAGTTTCCGGTCTCCAGTGCAGCTGCTACCGTATTGTTATCACTATAATCAGATAAGATAAAGATATCTAAGTGGTTTTTGGGGAGAATACCGGCTCTAATACTTTTAATATTACCTGCAGGATTTGTATACTGAAGTTTGTAACCTCTAAGAGATAGTCCAAGGATTTTGCCATGGTGGGTCCACGGTTCTTGGACCAAGATGAGCTCCTCCCCTCTGTCAGCCATCCGGAGGAGCATAGCAGCTGATGCTGCCTTAGAGTGGTGAAGGTTAATCTGAGTTACCTTTACCATCACCAATATCAGGACCATACACGACAGTGAAGTCGACGTCCTCAGGATCGGAATCCTGAACTGTCTCCATCCTCCGCTATCTTCAGATTGTCAAGAAGATCACCCATTAGACCTGTGGTAGACTGGGAGTCTTCTTGGTTCTCAGAACAAGCGGGATTAGGCTTGCCAGATTTGAAATCAACAAAAAACGTACATCGTAGTTAAAAAAGCAGTACAATTGAGTAGAAAAAAGTATAATTGTTTATTTTTAAAAAAATTCAATTAAATTGTTCTAAAAACGGTATACTGATATAGGTTGTTATGATTTTTCACAACAAACTCAATTGAAAACTAATTCATGAGAAATAAATTTATAATTAATCCAATTACAAATCATTTTTTAATATTCGTGTGTAATAAATTTATATTTTTTCTTTAAAAAATGTCGAATTCACCAAATTTTTGTTTTGTTTGGTTTGTTTACATTTTCAAATATCAATAATTTGTTGTGAACATTCATATGTTTGATATCTTTCACTGGAGAAAAAATATCCAGTAAAAAATTCTCTATCAACGAACTGTCATATTTATCATTCTCATACTCTCTCGTTGCAAATTTTGTAAAGTATGCGAACGGAATATAGTAACAAATTGTTACAAATTACTGAAATATCGTTGATAGAAAAACGTTCTAAAAACCCATACTATTTTATTCTGATATCAATATTTACAAGTCAATCAATCAATTATTACAAGTCAATAACTTTCTTCCAACTTCCTCAGATACTTCATTTACGAAAAATTAGAATGGCAGGATCGTTTTTCTTTAAATCGTTCCACAGCGGGGATGGATAAAGTCATCGAATGGTACATGACGGAGCATTACAGACCATTTTAACATTCAAACATGTCCTTCAGATTTAAAATTTTTTTTATTTCGAAAATTCATTAAAAACTTTCATTACATTGCACAGTGGGAGAAATGGCCAATCTGGTGTCGCTTTAAGGAAATTTTAAATTTGAGAATTCTGAAATTTTTTTTTAATTTTCTGGTAACTAAGAAACCAAGTGATTTTTGATTTTTTTTATTTCATTTTACTCGCAATATTCACACATTAGTGAGCTTTCAAACTTTGCATATTTTTTAGCAATTGAATTCATTATTTTTTCACTTTTTTACAGTTTAAGTTTGATTACACATAAAATCTTAAGTTTAGATTTTTTTATTTGGATTAGTGGTTTAATTGAAATTATTGGGAATCTATTAAGGGAAAAAATTGGTTTGTGGCCTCTGCTTGTACGGGTTAGTTCTGAATTGTGGTACACAAAATGACCTTTGTAGGAGAGTGTTTTATTATGTGTAACATAATCTTCTGTTGAATAAAAGTTGGGTGGATTCGAAAAGATTCGCTCTATCGTTTAGTTTATTAGTTTTTTTGGTCTGTTTTCTATGTCAAGTAAGAAAATTAGCTGCAACTTTTTGACTTATCACGTTTTTTAATGAGTGTTCCAAATGAAAAAACGCACACTTTTTTCATTTGGTAAAGTGAACCAGTACCAACAAAAAAACTTTTAACAGCCATACATGACACTATTCTGCTGAAGGATGAAGTCTATTGAGAATTGTTCAAATCGGCCCATTATTTTACCTAGCCCCCATACAAACGGACATCTAGAATATGGTTTTTAGCTCATAATTTTTTTAAAGACGCTAGTATCTCTACAAAAGTCGTTACAAATAAATTATATATAAGCCTAAATAACATTGTCCATTTCCATAATGATCGGACCACATTTGACCCTACCCCCCATACAAAGTCCCTTCATAAAATGACTTAAATATCCATAATTCCCATATAAATACTAGTGTATCGATTATATTTAGCAAAAATAACTTTAATATAAACATAAATACCCCCACCAAATTTAATGAAAATTGGCCTATGTTTGACCCTAGTCCCCATATATGGCCTTTTTCAAAAAATAAATTGTACACAATTAAATTGCCTTAATATTTAGGAATTAACGTAGAATTTAACGTAAATGCTTTAAAAATAAAAAATAAACCACGTTTTAAATATTAAAATACAAAAATAAAATAAAAAATAGTTTCGGTGCATACTGACTGTAGGGTATAAGTCCAAATATCAATAAAGGTATTTTTAGACTACAATACTGAGTATTAATACTTGTCAAAAATGTTTGTATCATAATACAATTTACTAGTCTAAATATAATTTGTAATTTGATTTTCAAAAATATTACTGATTTTTTTGGCATACGGTGGTATTCATAAATTTTTTAAAACAATTCAAAAACTTTTTATTTTCAAACGTATTCGGGATGTATTTTATAAATACAATAAAAAACAAACAAAAATTGTAAAATACATTAAAAATAAGAACGAAAAGTGCATAAATAATTGAAAATTGGATAAAAAATATTACAAATATTATAGTGTAAACATATAATGTATTTTTCGGATTGATTTTTTGAAAATGCGAATTATTTTCATAATATTTTTAATTTGAAGTGTGTTAATACTCAGTATTGTAGTCTGAAAATACCTTAAATATAACTTAAAATGTCTAAAACATGATATCGTTTTCAAAAAGTGTTCAAATCGAATGAAATACAAAAATTATAAACATATTACTACTATTAAATATATGAACAACCGAGGGTGACCGATACAACACTTTATGGCGCACCCTGTACGAAAGTGGCATGTCCCAAAAAAAAATTCTTTTAAAGACCATGTCCTTGGCTATAATTTCACTGAACATTTCTAATAGATCAGATCACTATTTATAAAGATATAAATAAAGATCCACCAGATTGACCATTTCTCCCACTGTGCATTGCTGTCTAAATCAAATGTTTAATAAATGTATTATTTAATACATGACAAAGGCATCCAAACCTCATATCAAATGGATGAGCATTATCTATCCTTAAATAGCGATTCTATAAGTAGAATAATTGTCTATGGTCATATTTATACCTATAAAATTATGGTAAAATACAAAAAAAGTACAAAAAGAAGTACAAATACTAAAAAGAAGTACAATTGCGTACTTCTTTAGGGGTTATGCAGTTAAAAGTACAATTACTAAAAAAAAGTACGCGTACTGCTGAAAACAGTACGTCTGGCAAGCCTAAGCGGGATCGTCGGCCTTCTCATTTTTCACCTTGGGCGGAGCCTCCAATTTGGTACCATAGGCCGCTGCGTTTGGCGTCACTACGATAAATGCGTAGGGAAATACTATCAAAACCATAGGCAACTGTTAAGGACAACCGTTGCCTTTCTGACGTTTCCCATCGGGGTGGAAACCTTCACCACCTTCGAATCGTGGGTAGGTAAATGAGGATTTCCGCTTTAGAGGAACGCCAGAACGCCGGGTCATGGGGCTTAGTTGGGATGGTGGCAATTGATCTCGGTCTACGAGGAATTTCGCTTACCGGCCTTGCTCCTGGGCACCCTCCCCTAAGAGACTGAATAGCTAGCTTGCGTAGAAGCGCAGATCGCTCATTTGAACAAGCTAGCAGCTTGATATAACCCTGGAACCAACCAGTGTCATCATTTTGGGGGATGTCCTGGATTCTCCTTTAGGATCTTCCAGTACACGCCTAGCATATTCTGACGGATAGACCCCCATTTTTCCTGGGAGATGGCTCCGTCGCTGTTGCTTCGGTAAACAATTGCCCTTAACAGTGGGTTTCTAGCTACCTCACTGAAAGGCCTAATGTAACAATAGTTTGCGCCTGTTTTTGACGTTTAGTCGGCTGGTCATTCGGCATAGAAGAAAGGGTCTCCTCCTCAGATCGTTGCCGTTTAGGCGCATCGGCGGTGGATTCAACCACTTCTGCCTAAGCTGGAGGATTAGAGCACTTTAGCCTAGCCAGGAGGCTTTTCGCCCACTCGAGAGACGCTTTCTCGTCACTCGTTAAAGCATCGTTGGGTTTGGCGCTATGACGTTCGGCGGCCCGCCGATGAACAAAAGCCCTTCTGGAAGGTGTTTTGTGTCTGGGGGAAGTATTTTAGGATCGACAACGAGTTCGATTACTTTTCCAATGTAGGGGGAGGTGCAGTAGAGGAATCCGTCATCGGGGTCGACGATTCCCCATAAGCACAGGGCACTTGGGAGACCTTATTGTCACCCGAATGCAGGATCTGAGCTGACTTTAAATCAGCAAAGGCTGCTCTTGCGGCAAAGGCACTCGCCACGACAGGCAGAGGTACCTCACCGCATTTGCATTTTTGGCCTTCTGCCAGGACTAAAAACTGCCGTCCCACTGGGAGCAAACAGACCATCAATCCGTCCAATCTGGAACAAACGGTTGATGGATTTCGGGACTTGCACACTTAAGTGCGTGAATCCAAAGGATTCAAAAGGACTTTCTGTTGATTTCCGTATCTCAGTGACAGGAGAAGCAAATCAATAGATCGTTCCTAACAGACCGCCCAATATGGAAACAGACATCTGTTAGGTGGGAGGGTGAATTAAATTGAAACAATTCGTATATGTGAGAAACTATTAGAGCTAGAATCTTCAAATTTTACTTAAAGAATTTTGACATTCAACTGAACATTTAGAGTATAACGGGCGGACTTTCAAGGGGCAGTTGGTACCGCCCATATGAATCTATATATATAAAAATGAATGTGTGTTTGTTTGTAGCGGGAGAGGAGCCACGCCCATAATAATAAAACATCAAATCCATATATTTGAGATAATATAACAGTTGTAGTCCTCAAATTTTGTCGGAGTCACTTTAGTGTCAACATGATTACATATTTAGGGGCGTGGCACCTCCCATATAAATAAAATACAAAAATTCGTTTTTCTTGGAAATTATTACAGTTAGAATCTTAAAATTTTGCATGAATAATTTTAACATCCATTTAAACATTTTGGGTAATAAATTGGCGGACTAGCCGTGAGGGGAGCGACACCTCCCATATTAATTAAATACAAAAATTCGTTTGTCTGGGAAATTAACAGAACTAAATTCTTCAAATTTTGCACGAAAAACTCAAATATTCATCTGAACACTTTGGAGAATAGAGAGCGCACTTTCAACTTGGGGGGTTTGAATCCCCCATATGAATTGAATAGAAAAATCGTATATGTGAGAAACTATTAGAGCTAAAATCTTGAAGTTTTACTTAAAGAAATTTGACATTCATCTGACCATTTAGAGTATAACGGGCGGACTTTCAATGTGGAGTTGGTACCGCCCATATCAATCTATATATAAAAATGAATGTGTGTTTGTATGTTTGATTGGACTTTATAGACTGCTAAACGACTGGAGCGATTTTCCTGAAATATTCACGGTATCTTCCTGTATGTGCGGAAGGAACTAAAGGCTACCTTTTGTTTTGGAATTTCAAGTAGGCGAAATGCCACGCCACATACAAAGTTAGTCTCAAAAGTCGCATATCTCAGAAACTGCAACAGCTAGAGTCCTAAAACTTGTTACGGACAACTTTCACATCCATATGAATATTTGTTGACAAAATATGCGGAATGGCTATAGTGACCGTGTCACCTTACATATTAGGAAAATATTAAATCAGTATATATGTGAAAATATAACAGTAGAGTCTTCAAATTTTGTCGGAGAAGTGGGCGGACTATCAGCACAGGGCGTGGCACTTCTTATATGAATTAAATACAAAAATGATTTTATCTTGGAAACTATTAGAGCTAGAATCTTAAAATTTTGCACGAAGAATTTTAACATACATGTAAACATATTGGGTAGTAAATTGGCGGACTGCCTATGGGCGTAGCGGCACCTCCCATATGAATCTAAATATATTAGGCTTCACGCAATATTTTTGAAATTGTGATATCATACCTTTTATGACAGTTTTTGGAACAGCGCTAATATTGGCGTAATAATTTTGTTAAAATTTCAACTCCTTCATCTGCATATCTGCGGCCAAAATACCAATTTTGGGCGACATTTTTTTATAGACCGAAAACTGCTGTACATATTTCAAATCTGACTTTAGTATACTATCCTACAGGAAAATTTAAGATATATAAACTTAATTTGACAGAATTTAGATGCACTATAAATGCATAAGAGCAAAAGAAAAAATGCAATTTAAAAAAAAATCAAAACCTGATTTTATCATTCATAAATATAATATTCAATGCCCTTAAAAAAATAGTGTTAAAATTTTTAATCTATTGTAATCCCTTTCGGAGTTATGATGTGTAACAGTATGTGTATGGGCAGCACTGTACTAAATGCACTTTTGAAGCATTATAAAAGTGTGAAATTAAGCTTATTCTTTTTGATTTTTCTTATAAAATCAATTATTAGAGCATGATTTCCTATAAATTCTACAGTTTCTGCTCTGTTAAAAAAGTCGCTCAAAATCAGTGGTTTCCGCCTCAGATATGCAGAGGAAGGAGTTGGAATTTTGAAAAAATTATTACAGCATAGTAATCACTGATACAAAAACCCTCTAAAAAGTTGTGATATCACAAAAACGGGAAACATTTTATTTTTTGAAACGAAGCCTAATATATATATAAATATATCAATGTATGTTTGTTTAATTGTTTTTTTGATTGTATGTTTGTTTGTCTTCTTGAATTTTTCAGTGTATGTTCAACTATATCCGGAAGGAACTATAGGCTACTTTCTATTTTGAAATTGCAAGTGCCACGCCCACTTCTTCAAAAGTCGAATATCTCGGAACATGGTACAACTAGAGTCCTCAAATTTTTTATGGACAATTTTGACATCCATATGATTATTTGGTGGAAAAATTGGAGGACTAGCAATAGGGGGCGTAACACCCCCATCTATATATATAAAAATGAATGTGTGTTTGTATGTTTGTTTGGACTTTATAGACAGCTAAACGGCTGAACCGATTTTTCTGAAATGTACACAGTCTCTTCCCGTATGTTTCAAGAGAACTATAGGTTACCTTTTACTTCAAGATTTTAGTGGGTGACGTGCCACGCCCACATACAAAATAAGTTTTAAAAGCAGCATATCTCAGAAACTGCAAGTGCTACAGTCCTCAAATTTTGTATGCAAAATTTTGACATCCATATGAACACATGAGAGTAGCCTAGCTATAGTGGGCGTGGCTCCTCCCATATAAAGAAAATCTTAAATTAGTATATCTTAGAAAATATAACAGCTAGAGTCCTCATCTTTACTTTTAGGCAGTCTTGGTACCTCCCATATGAAAAAATTCGTGTATCTGAAAAGCTATTAGAGCTAGAATCCTCAATTTTGCATGAATAACTTTGACATTCAATAGATTCTTGGCACCTTCCATATAAATTTAATGCAAAAATTCGTATATCTGGGAAACTGTAAGAGCTAGGATTTTCAAAAATCGTAAATCAAGTTTTTTATACCCTCCACCACCATCAGTGGTGATAGAGGGTATATATAAGTTTGTCATTCCGTGTGTAACACCAAGAAATATTCATCTGAGACCCAACAAAGTATATATATTCCGGGTCCTTATCAAATTGAGTCGATTTAGAAATGTCCGTCTGTCTGTTTGTCGCGTAAAACACGCTCACGTAAAAACGATGCTAAATAAATTAATGAAATTCGGCCAAAAGATTCACTATTGTCCTAGATAGCTTGGTACTGAAAATGAGCAAAATCTGTTTACATCGGAAAGAGTTATGAATCAAAAACTACGAAAAAATAAGATACCTCCCATACAAACGTACGTATTCCCGGAAAATGCATTGTTAATAACTTCCGGTAGAATGACAATATCTTTACAAACTTTTACAAGTAAAAGTTTTAATATCCAACATTTGGATAGTGACAAACAAATATTAATAAAATTTTCCTAAACAAAAAATTTATTTCAATATATGTATTTTGAATATTTTTTATTTTATATCGACAGGGGTAGCAAGCACGCCGGGTTTTAGCTAGTTAAATATAAAAATTCTATTAATCAGGAAAATTAATAGAACAAGATTCTTAAAATTTTTCATGAAGAACTTTAATATTCATCTAAACATTTTGGAGAATAAAGGACGGACTTTAATAAAGGGGAGCTTGACACCCCTATATGAATTAAATAGAAAAATTTTTATATCTGAGAAACTATTAGAGCTAGAATCTTAAAATTTTACATGAAAAACTTTGACATTCATGTGAATATTTAGAGAAAAATGGGCGGACTTTAAATGGGGGATTGGCACCTCCATAAATTAAATACAAAATTTCGTATATCTGGGAAGCTATTAGATTATTCACATTTTTCATGGGTTACATTTAATTCTCGGGGGAGTTTTCCACTCGGGGGAGTTTTCCAGATTTTTCCTACCGAGCGCGTCCCCGGGTGGCGGATAGGGGGTGGTGATGGACCATCTGTCCTCTCCCAGCTTTAATTTCACTTAAGCTGAGGGAGGGCAGATTGTCCACTACCTGGGAATATTATATTCCCCGCGGACCAAAAAACTGGAAAAAAAAAAACAAATATGGAAAATAAAAATAAAAAGATAAAAGTTACGGTGCAGGGCCTAAATAACCCAGTACCGGCGGCAAGTGTTGATCTACTCGCGAGTCACGTGTCGTCGTCATCCTGCAATCGTGAGCAGAATACTACTACGGAGGTGGGTACCTTGGCCTCCGTGGCGGACAATGCGTCAAGTGTACAGCATGCCGCTGGCAAAAATATACGGGTGAAAGAGAAGGATGTACTCGGAGAGAGCTCTAAGCTACCTCAGCCTTTAAATATAGGTGAGGGTTCCGACTCTGAATCCTCAGATGATAATAAAAATAATACCATTATAGCAAATCCCAAAAAGGATGAAGTAGAGCAAATGGTGAAAGAGGTGAGTGATAGCATAGCTAAATTACCTATTACTAAGAAAAGACTTTCTGGAGCACAGAGGAGGAAGTTGAAAAAGATGCTTCAGGAAATCATAGTTAGTCAATCCCACGACACTCCAAAGGAAAAATCGAACTCTCTCACAAGATCTGAGGCAAAAAGGATCAGGTCTCCCGAGGAGTTGACAACTGAGAATAAACCTAAGAAGAAAAAGAGCTCCCCGTCTTCTAATACACAGTCGAAGCCAAGCCATACTTCACTCAAAGGAATCTCAAGTGAGAATCCTGCGAGTAAGGGTGACAACGCCAAGCCAGATATTCCGAAGACGAACACGTCGGCGAAATCAACCTCGAAGGTAAGGGAATCTCAAAAGAAGCCCCGAAAAACGAGGAAGGAGAAGCTAGACGGAGGAAAAGGAAAAGAGCCGCCATCTTACGCCACAGTTGCCAGAAGTAGGCACCGGGACGATCTCTGCTATGCAGTTTACGATGCCGGTAATCCGACAGGCAAAATTCCAATAGACCAACAGAGTAAAATAGAAGACCTGGTCAACAATAAGATAGTGGACCATGCAATCGCTTCGAAGGGCAAACAACCAATAGAGAGCGAGAGCTGCGAGTTCAGCATGGGCGTGATGTTGATGAGGTTGGCATCTCACCAATGTGTTAGCACCCTAAAGAACTTGGTGGAAAGTATCCCTCCTCCCTGGGACGGCGCTAGGCTGGGACTGGCAAAGAAGAGCGAGCTTCCGGTGCTCCTAAAGTCCACTGTCTACATAAAAGGATGGGGCAGTAAACTGGCTAATGAACGTATACTGGAAATTCTTGGAGGTCAAAATGCTGAGCTGGCCGTGGAAAAATGGGATGTCTTTTACAGGAAAGAAGAACCTGAGGGAACTTTATTTGTAATAGGTATCGACCAGAAATCCATGGCTAGTCTTGCCAAGAATAAAGGTAGAGCTTACTTCGCCTCTAAATCTGTCATATTCAAAATTGGGAAGGTGCCGATTGGAAGGGCTGTTACAACAAGCCTCGAAAAGGATACTAAAAAACCTAAGACCACAGCATCAGTATCCACTACTGATAACGTTGAGGAGTCAAATCCTAAAATCGAGGAATTTACCATTAACTCGCCAGAAGAAAGTGTAGTTGCCCTTTCCAAAATTGGGAAGGCGCCGATTGAAAGGGCTGTCAAAACCGGCCCCGACAAGGACACTAAAACACCTAAGACAGTACCCAAAGCATCATTAGCAAGTACTAGCAATGTTGAGGAGTCAAATCCTAAAAGCGAGGAGGAAATCACTCACCCGCCAGAAGACAGAACAGCAATGCTCTCCAGAATTGGGAATGTGTCTATTAAAAATATTGCTATTCCTATGCCTGATAAGGACACCGCAGTGCCATCAACAGTACTCACTGCATTAATAGCCACTTCAGGCTATCCGGAGGAGTCAAATCCAAAGAGCGAGGAGGTGACCACCAACTCGCTGGAAGACCGTTTAATGGATGACCATGATTGAGGTTATCCAAATAAACCTCCATCGGAGCGAGACAGCTACCAACGCTCTGATGGCTAAAATCAACACAGGTAAAATACATATAGCTTTAATCCAGGAACCTTGGACGATTCGCAACAAGGTTTCTGGATTAAATCACGTAAATTTCCAACTTTTCTACGCTGATACAGGATCTCGCCCGAGAACATGTATCTTATGTCACAAGAACTTATGTTTTCTCCTCTCAACAGGATTATCAACATCGGATGCAACGGTGCTGAAGCAAGGTCGTGGCAACATATTCCTTGCATCTATTTACCTGCCTTTCGATTCTCCGACACTACCACCAACGTCGGATCTGATGAAACTGGTTGAAGAGGCACAAAGGAAAAATAAGAAAATTGTAATAGGTTGTGATGCCAACTCGCATCATGTAGCTTGGGGTAGTACAAACACCAATCGCAGGGGACAAGCCCTCATGGATTTCTTTAATACTAAAGACTTGATAACATTGAACTTAGGTAATAAAGCTACCTTCGTCAATAGAATCAGAGAAGAAGTATTAGATATAACTATATGTTCAGAAGAGCTTATAAACGAAATTCAGGATTGGAGAGTTTCGGACGAGCACTCCTTTTCTGATCATCGGTACATAAGATTCAAAATACTAAGGCCACCACCAAAGCCGATAAAGTTTCGGAATAAGTCTAAAACTAATTGGACAATGTTCGGGACCTTACTAAAGAACCGTTTAGGTCAGGACACTTTTCAATGTCGAAATAAAGAGGATATAGATGCCAAAGTGGAAACGTTCACAAGTGCCCTGGTTGAATCGTTCGAGGACAGCTGCCCTCTGCGAGAGCGGAGATCTGCCCAGGAAAAACCCTGGGTAACTGGGGAGATCCGGAACCTTGGGAAGACTCTTCGCAAACTATTTAACCGGGCACGGCGTAAAAAGACCGCAGTATACTGGGATGAGTATCGTAATAAACTTGGTGAATATAAGAAAATCGTTCGAAAAGCCAAACGAGACTCCTGGAAACTTTTCTGTGAACAGGTAGATAGCGTAAATGACGTATCGAAGATAAAAAAATTCCTATCCAAAACTCATGTCCAACCGGAATCTATGATCGATGACACGGGCAGGAGGCTTGAGGATATGGAGGAGACAATGAAACTCCTAATGGATTCTCATTTCCCACCCGGTATATCGAATAACATAGATGAACCGATATTGGAGGAAGAGGAGGGTAACACGGAAATAGTAATTACAACTGACATGGTGAAAGGGGCAATCAAGAGCTTTGCTCCCTATAAAGCTGCAGGGCCGGATGGAATTTTCCCGGCACTTTTGCAGATGGAGGCGGGACTGGTTTCCGTACATCTGTCACAGATATTCACTGCATGCTTAAAATTGGCATATACCCCAGTTAAATGGCAGGATGCAAGGGTAATATTTATACCCAAACCAGGGAAACCTAGCTATGCGACACCTAAGTCATTCGTCGAAGTTAGATCCAAGTATCTTGGAAGTGATGTTATTCCGGAAATAACATTCTTAACCAACACCGATTGGAAGATTCTTAGGAATTACGTCCAGGAAACTGAGTTTCTGAACATGGAAAAATAATACATTCAGTAAACAATTTTTTTTTTTTTTTTTTTTTTTTTTTTTTTTTTTTTTTTCTTGAATTGGAGCGCACAACAGGCCCGATAGTGGCCTAGGTGTATTTCTTCGGATTTGATGTAGTATACATCCTCCTATCAACCTAACCTAACCTAACCTACATTTAATTCTTAATTAACGCAGCAGCTGCTACAACAGTCATAACAATGTTGTTGGTATTTTCTATGCAAAAGCTCTATACAACTCCTACGACAATTTTTCCTACGTCTTTTAAAAGTTGTAAAGAGTTTCAGTATTGCCAATAGTTCATTTTAGCACATAAACAAAAAAGTAAACAGCACATAAACAAAAAAGTAAATAGTGTTACCATTCTGTTGCAAAAACAACAGAATGGCAACACTATAAACATGAACATCAAAACAAAAAGAAGTTTATAATTCAAAATTAAGAAATTGAAATTAGCAATTATATATGGATAATTTTGAGGTAAGTTTTTTATATTATTAAATTATTCTAATTTTATTTTTGTTTTATAGCCTAAACCAAAACGTGTTCGTTTAAATCCGCCAAGAAAGTGGTCTGTGGAAGAAGAAAAAAGTTTATTGGAATTTCTCGTGGAAAATAGGGACTTTGAGGTAAGTAAAATTGGTTTAAATTTGTATTGCTTAACGCAGAAATGTATCCATTAACATTGTATAGAAACCAACAGCCCAGGTTTATTATAAGCGCTTCACAGAGCAAAAGAACGTGGAATGGAATGGAAACAAGTGAGATCCAAGGTTAGGAATATGCGGGTGTCTTATAATAAGCATGGGAAGGTTCGACTGGAGCGGGAAGCATGGAAGGTAAAACAGTAAAAGGTAAATATCAGAATCGATAAAATATATATTTTTTATTGATTAGCCATGTCCGTCCATTAATCTACATTTTAAAGTGACATTGCAATTCGTTTAAAATTTGTCATTCCGTTTGTAACACATCGAAATATTGGTCTTAGAACATATACTCCGGGTCCTTTTCAAATTCTAATTCAAATCCCTATATTTACTCTTACATGCCTGAATACCTTACTTATTTTAAATTTTATTTTTTAGCAACTTTATTGAAAATGTGCTGTTATTATGATGAGCTGGATAATATATTTGGTTCCAAAATTACTGAAACAGCAGTAATAGAAGATAGTTTAGATGAAGAATCTGATGGAAGTTTTCTAAATTCCACAGAAATATAGATGTGGACGACACCACCACTGACTGCATCAGATAGCTCCTTACTAGAGACTAAGCAGTCATGCAGCCGTAAAGGCCTTTATTCCCGAACTGCAGTGTCAGATATTATGAAAATGCAGTCGGAAATTATGGTTTTAAAAAAAGCAAAAATGGAACACGAAAAAGAAATCAAGGAAAGGGAAATCGTTATCAGAGAAAAAGAGATCAAGATAAAGGAAAGGGAATTGGAATTAAAGATGAAAGAGCTGGAAACTCAAAAGGAATTAAAAATAATGGAACTACAAATGAAAGAAAGATTAGCTACGGAGGAGTTGCGGTTATAATACGCAAAATAAAATATTTAAAACTCAATGAACTAAAGATCAAACTTTAAAAAATCAAAAACGGTTTAAAAATAAAACCTTAACTAAAAAATCATAATATCATAATTATAAAATCTATAGTCTAGTCTAAAGTCTAGTCTAGTCAATAGTCTAGTCTACAGACTAGTCTATATTCTAGTATATAGTCTAGTCTATAGACTAGTCTGTAGTCTAGTATATAGTCTAGTCTATAGTCTAATCTATATTCTAGACTACAGTCTAGTCTATTATCTAGCCTATATATTAGTCTAAAGTCTATTCTATATTCTGGACTATAATCTAGTCTAGACTATATTCTAGTAAATATTCTAGACTATAGTCTAGTCTTTAGTCCAGTGTATAGTTTAGTCCATAGTCTTGTCTATAGTTTAGTCTATAGTCTAGTATATAGTCTAGTCTATAATCTAGTTTATAGTCTAGTCTATAGTGTGGTCTATATTTTGGTCTATAGTCTAGTATATAGTCTAGTCGATAGTGTAGTCTATAGTGTAGTATATAGTTTAGTCTATAGTCTAGTATATAGTCTAGTCTATAGTCTTGCCTAGTTTGTAGTCTAGTTTATAATCTAGTCTATATACTAGGCTATAGTATAGAATATAGACTAGACTATATTCTAGAATATAGACTAAACTATAGTCTATACTATATACTAGACTATAGTCCAGAATATAGGATAGATTTCAGATTATATACTAGACGGTAGTCTAGAATATAAACTAGACTATAGACTACGCGACATCTAGAATATAGACTATACTACAGTCTAGAATATAGAATAAACTGTAGACTAGACTATAGTGCAGAATATAGAATACACTGTAGACTAGTCTATAGGCTATATTATAGGATAGACTATAGACTAGATTATTTATTTATTTATTTAATTCAGTCTAGGAACAATTTCTTACAGACTATGATAAATTACATAATTATAATAATAAATTACATAATTATCGACTAGATTATAGACTAGACTATAGACTAGCCTATAGACTAGACTATAGACCAGACTATAGACTAGACTATGGACTAGACTATAGATTAGACTATACACTAGACTATAGACTAGACTAGACTATAGACTAGACTATAGACTAGACTAGACTAGACTATAGACTAGACTAGACTATAGACTAGACTAGACTAGACTAGACTATAGACTAGACTAGACTATAGACTATAGACTAGACTAGACTATAGACTATAGACTATAGACTATAGACTATAGACTAGACTAGACTATAGACTAGACTAGACTATAGACTAGACTATAGACTAGACTATAGACTAGATTATAGACTAGACTATAGACTAGATTATAGGCTAGATTATTATTTAAATATTCTATTGAAATTAGAAAAAATAGATTTTTATTTTATCTTTAAATTTGTCTTTCTAATTTCAAATAATTTATTTATAGAAAGAAAAAAAATTTAATAAAAAATGATTTTATTTAATTAATGAAAAGGGTTTGTATTTAATAAAAAGGGTAACAATTTAATTTGAAGTGTTTTGTATAAAATTAAACAAATCATTTCTATTGTTAACATTTTGTTGTGGCATAAAATTTGGATGAACATTTTCACAGATTTTTTTATTATTTAATTCTATAACAATGTTATGAAGTATACAGCACACCATTATCCAGTCATTGCACTCGTTCTTATTTTCTTCTCCTAACATTCGAAACCTTAATTCCTTTAAGCTTTCGAACTTTTCTTTGAGTAGCCCAAAACAATTTTCAATCCGAACGCGATATTTTGAAAAATATTTATTGAACTTTTCTCTTTCCTCTAAAGTGTTCTCTGAACTATTCCGTCTAAATGGTGTAATTAATAAGTTCATTAAAGGATATGCACTATCTCCGGCCAGCCATTGGGAACCAGAAAAATACCTCTCCGGGTGTTTTGCAAGTGGAGAATTTAAAAAAATATTAGCGTCATGAACACTTCCGGGATATCCGATTGTAACTTGCCTGATAGACAATTTATAGTCACACTCGGCTTAGACTTTAACAGCATATTGTCTTTTTCTTGAAAAGTAAAGCTCATGATTTTTGCGTGGAGCTTCGGCAAGTTTTATTTCGGAGCCATCAATGTAGCCAATACATCTAGGCAATTCCTGTTGTGTTTTTATACCCTACACCAACTTAGTGGGGAAGGTATATTGGGTTTGTGGTGATGTTTGTAACATACAAAACAAGTGGGAAAGTATAGTCGGGCATGGCCGACCATATAACACCCTACACCATGAGCATATTTTAAAAATTTTTATTTTTCACAATGAAACTTTTATGTTGATTTTACCTTAATTCCAAAGTATTTAAGCAATTTATTGATAAAAACCAAATTTTCTATAGGTCAAACATGGGCCGATTCTCATTAAATTTGGGAAAAGGATATATTTTTAAATAATAGTTAATTATGTTGAGTTTCATTGCGATGCAAATGGTTACAAGTCAATTTTAGACGTTTAAGACATTTTTTGATTTGTATGGGGGCTAGGGTCAAATAAGGGGCGATCATTACGAAAATCTGCAGTGTCATTTATAATTATATAAAACTTATTTGTGCCAATTTTTAGAGAGATAATAGTATATTTGACGTAATTATGGCATAAAAAGCCCAAATCGGGAGGTACGGTTGTATGAGGGCTAGGTGAAATAATGGACCGATTTCAACCATTTTCAATAGGCTTCGTCCTTGTGCCAAAAAACAAGCTTGGTCCAAATTTCATCAAATTATCTTGAAAATTGCGGCTTGTACTTGCGCACAAGCTTTACATGGACAGCCGGACAGACGGACGGACGGACATACCCACCTTAAAGTATACCAATACGCTTAGAATCGTTTTCTGATTCGATTAAGCTATGTCCGTCCGTCCGTCTGGCTGGCTGTCCATGTAAACCTTGGGCGCAAGGTACAGGTCGCAATTTTCAAGATAATTGGATGAAATTTGGCACGCACGTTTTATTTGGCCCAAGGACCTATTGAAAATGGTTAAAATCGATCCATTATTTCACCTAGTCCCCATAGAACAGAACCCCCCGAAAAGGGCTTCTGAGCTCATAATTATGTTAAATATACAGGTATATCGATAAAATGCGGCACAACTAAGTTTTATCGAAGTCTTGATGACCCTGCCAAATTTCATAAAGATCGGGCCCCAGTTGACCCTAGCTCCCATACGAATTCCGCTTCAGAAAATTACTTGAATGTCCAAAATTAACATATAAACACAAATATGGCGATGAAATTCAGCACAATGATATATTATGTAAATATAAATATATTCACAATTTTATCGGGCTTGGTCCATATTTGCCCCTAGCCCCCATATAAAGCCTCTTTCAGAAAATTAGTTTTTCATCCATAAATTGCTTAAATGTATCGGAACAAGGGAATATTGAAGATAAATGCTTCATTATGAAAAATAAATCACATTTAATACTCATAACTGGTGTAGGGTATCATATGGTCGGCCACGCCCGACTATACTTTCTTACTTGTTTCTTTTTGACAACATAAGTTTTTATATTTTAGTAGCTAAAACATACAACTTGATTGTGAATTGAACAACTATTATAGTTAAAATATTCAAAATCGTTTATTTATATTGCTTTAAGGGTAGCAAAGCACACTGGGAATAGCTAGTATATTATATTTGTAACTGAAAATTATTAACCAATTTGTATTACGCCAGAGTTACAATAAGCGCAGAAAATTTAAGTTACGTTAGCCTGATGTCATAATATTAAGTTTATCATTCTTTAATATACAGATGTAGGGTATCATGTGGTCGGCCTTGCCCGACAATACTTTCCTACATGTTTAATAATATAATATTATTCTAAAATAAACCTGTGTCACTATTTATCTTCTAACAGTTTTACAGAGATCATAAATTGTTACTCATTCTATTTCGAGTATTAGCTGTTATGCCAATTCTACGCTCTCGGCCCGGAAATATTACATTTTCTTGGAAATCTGGAGCTACAATATACGCAATAATATTTTGGTGTTTCTTGACTGTGGTTGTTATTATCGTTGGTAAAGAGCGTGTGCGAATTCTTCAAACTACAACACAATTTGATGAGTATATATACGCCATTATATTCGTGATTTATTTAGTTCCACATTTCTGGATTCCTTTTGTTGGATGGGGAGTTGCAAAGGAGGTAGCCAAATATAAAACTTCATGGGGTTCATTTCAGGTAATTTTACATTATTTACAAAACTTCTTAATGGGCACATATTATATTATACAGTTGTGGACAATAAATAAAGTTAATATATTTCATTTGACTTCAATCTGGGGAATTTTAAATAGCTTAATGAAAATTAGTACACAGCTTCTCCTTTGCATAACTAGTGAGGGCTTAAAAGTCACCGAGAATTACTTGTACCCTAACGAGATATTGGAATACCCTTCTTAATATGGGTCGTACGCATTTTAATATTATTATAATTTCCACAGAGAATTGAATTTCCTACATTTTGGTTGAGGAATATAGTACATTATTTTTCCACTGCACGAATATTTTATTAAAATCAGACTTTATCTTTAAATATTTTGTAACAAGTTTTGAATTTTCAAAAGAGTAAAAACCCTATGGTATACATTAATATTGGAAACAAATTAAAGTCGGTTGTCTATAGGTCTGTTCGCGTACTCGATAATTTGTAAAAATTTTTGAGTTTTCAAAAGAGTAAAAACCCTATGGTATACATTAATATTGGAAACAAATTAAAGTCGGTTGTCTATAGGTCTGTTCGCGTACTCGATAATTTGTAAAAATTTGTAATTGTTACTGGATTCCGTTCGCGTACTTTTGAAAACTTGCAACGAGAGAGTAAGAGAGCGATAAAAATGACAGTTCGTTGATAGAGAATTTTTTAATTTTACTGGATATTTTTTCCCCAGTAAAAAATATCAAACGTATATTCACAACATATGGTTTATTAATGAATATGTAAACAAACCAAAGAAAACGAAAATTTGGTAAGTTTTACATTTTTAGAAAGAAATATATAAATTAATAACACACGATTATTAACAAATTATTTTTAATTAGATTTATTTTAATTTTGTTTATCATAAATTAGTTTTTAAAAGAGTTTGTTTGTTGTGAAAAATCATAACAAATATTGTCTTAGCGATTTTGTGTAAATTTTTATTTTACTAATATGTATGTAACATGATGTTTTAAAACAATAATATATTTGAAATAATATTACATGCTTTGTTAACTTTAAATATCCATTTATTTATAAGAAAAATACTACTTCGAATTGTTTGTTTTTTGGTGTTTTTTTAGCGATTGAGATTTCAGTAAAAAGGCATTACTAATATTTGTTTATAAACAAAAATTGCAATTTTTTTTACAAATTTGCGTTCGCGTACTTTTTTGGATATTTTTTTGATTGAGAGTAAATTAAAAATTACTCTCTATCATAAAGTTACTGGATATTTTTTACTGGAAAGTACGCGAACAGACCTTATATTAGAGGTAGTTGAAGTCGTAGTCTGATTTCAATGAAATTGAAGAAATTTTCCTTATAGATTATGTCGACAATTTTTTTTTTCAAATTATATTCATAATTGTGACCTGTGTCCCCATCGGAAAATTCAGACAGACGGACTATGGGCCAGAGAGTGATGCTGTGATAAGGGATGTAACAGAAATTAATTATGTATTTTTAACTAATATTAGAAATAGCTCGAAAACAACTAATGTTATTCACAAATATTCCACAACTAAAATGTAGAAAATTCAATTCTCTATAGAAATTATAATAGTATCTAAACGCGTACGACGCATAACACTGTACAACACAAAAAATAATTACAAGGCCCGACCTACAAATTTTGATAGAGGAGACAAAAAAACAAGACACGTAAACACACGTAGACACGGTTAAAGTTTTCCAACTCTGGCACATTCTTATTGTTAATGTTACATTTAAGGTATAAAATTTGTTCACTAAATTTATGTAAAATATTACGGAGAACATTTTTGTAGAACATGTTAACCCTCTAAGACCTCGAGGTATGGGTCTTTTTTGTCCTTCTTTTAGAAAAGAGCAAAAACATCATTAAAATCGGGATTTAAGGGGTTAAAATGTCCCGCAAAAATATTCTCCGTGAAATTTCACTATAAGTCTCTGAATACACCAAAACGGAAAATTCAACCAGAAGGTCAGAAATAAGACACAACAAAAGAGAGCTTAGTGTTAATTTCGTGTTTATTTAAAATTTAATTTTAAAGTATCAAAAAATTTAGCATGAAAAAAATGATTCAATATTAACTAAAAATCACTATTATTTTAAATTTGCATAGTAAGTATTCATTAATTACACCTTTTTTTAGCTCTAGGCAATTCTTCTTCATTATTGTATAAACTCCAGCATATTTCAGCAATAAGTGAATGAATGCTTTTGCCTTTAAAGCGTTCTTCAATGGGTGCGCATGTCTGATGAAATTGTTCACCATGCTCATCAAATTCCGTTGACAACTGGTTCTCAAAATAATCCATATGGGAATTTAAAAAATTAATTTTTGTTGACATATGAACGCCTAGTTTTTCAAAAGCCCTAAGCATGCTGTCTACGTATATTCTAGCAGTAGGAGATTGATTTTTGCCTAAGACATTGTATATCACTTCCTTAATGCTTTTCCACGCTTCGAGCTCAATTGGTGAGAGCATTTCGTCGAAGTTAGCATTTTGCATTAGCTTTCTGATATCTGGACCAACAAAAACACCTGTTGGTATGAAACCAATATTAAGGCTTTTAACAATATCAACGACTGAAAAACACATACATACCTTCTTTAATCTTAGCTTCGCTTAATTTTGGAAACATTGTTTTAAGAAAATTTAATGATTCATTTGTTAAATTCAGACATTTGACAAAGTTTTTTACCAAACCGAGTTTAATATGCAATGGGGGTAAGAGAATTTTTGCAGTTGGTACCAATGCTTGATGAACGATATTGTGCTCTCCTAATGTTCCCTCAGCTCTCAACTTCCATTGTTTTTTGGAATATTGGTCTGCTATCCCAAGTGCATAAAAAGCATCCGTACTTAACGTATCCGGACTGCATACCTGAGAGGAAACTAACGACTTTTAAATCACAACAGATCCGCCACTTATGGTCTTCGTATTTTACGGAGTCCAATATTAATTTTATTGATTCATAGCTTTCTTTAATGTTCATTCCATAGGCAATAGGAATAGGATTTTTGGCATTATCGTAATGCAAAAGTACAGCTTTAAGACTCTTCTTAGATAAATCAATAAATAAACGCCAGTGCTCGTTGTTATACTCAATATTCATTGCATTCATTATACCTTCAATATCGTTGCAATAAGCAAACGTGTTATTATCGTTTACTGAAATGAACGGCAGAAAGCTATCTTGGCGCTTGCGAAAGCTGGTAACATTGACCCCAGGTTCAAGTATATTAAGACTTTTTAAGTCTGCAGCTAAAATTTCTGATTTGTTTTTAGACAGATTCAGTCTCCGAGTCAATGCATTTAAATGCTCTTGCGACATTAATGTTGGTCTTGGGATAACTTCATTTTCTATATAATCACTACCTGCGCAATAAAAAGTTCCAGTTTCAGCGTTTGTTCCATTGCCAAAATGACTAGGACTTCGAAGTTGTAGCACAGGTACTGGGAGTTCGTCAGAATGCGGAACTGGTAGCATGGCTGAATTACACCTTTGTATACAAAACTTTTTCGCCTATATCTATTTAACTTTAATATAGGACTATTTTGACACACATAGCACGTAGCGTCATTATGTTCACCTGGATCTAACCACCGCATAGGAATACCAAACTGCATTGAATTTCGCTGACCTTCAGCGAGAGTTCAAAAATAAAACTATATTTTAAAAACAACAAAAAAAAAAACAATTACCTTTGCACCACAAAATTAAGCCATTATAACAAATGCGACTGCAATGCTTCGGAGTCCAGAGAGCAAAAAAAAAACATACCTTGAGGAGTTAGAGAGTTAACATGTTCAATAAATATGTTCTCCGTAATATTTTACACAAATTTAATGAACACATTTTATACCTAAAATGTAAGGGTCACATGGTTTCTTATGCCGATTAATAAAAAAAGTGTTGGGAAACTTTAACCCCCCACTCCTCAAATGACATTCAGTTGTAAATTTTCAAAACGCCGATACTCGTGTCTTTTTTTGTCTCCTCTACCAAAATTTATAGAGATAATAGTGATTTTTATTTAAAGTTGAACAAGTTTTTCATGCTAATTTTAAGGTACTTTAAAATAAAATTCTACATTAACACTAAGCTCTCTTTTGTTGAGTCTTATTTCTACCTTCTGGTTGAACTTTCCGTTTTGGTGTATTCAGAGACTTATAGTAAAATTTCACTGAGAATATTTTTGCGGGACATTTTAACCCCTTAAATCCCTGTTTTAATGGTGTTTTTGCTCTTTTCTAAAAGAAGGACAAGAAAGACCCATACCTCGAGGTCTTAGAGGGTTAACATATTCTAAAAAAATGTTCTCCGTAATATTTTACATAAATTTAGTGAACAAATTTTATACCTTAAATGTAAGGGTGACATGGTTTCTTATGCCGATTAACAATAAGAATGTGCCAGAGTTGGAAAACTTTAACACCCCCTCAAATGAAATTCAGATGTAAACTTTCAAAACGCCGATACACGTGTCTTGTTTTTTTGTCTCCTCTATCAAAATTTATAGGTCGGACCTTGTAATTTTGAAAAAAAATTGATTTTGTTGTATAATGTAATAAGCGCGATATTCGCCAAAAACAGATTTTTGTAACCTTTGACCTCCAATTTCTTGCTTAGCACAGACAATATTTTCGGTGACTTTTAATCCATTACTAATTATGCTAAGGAGAAGCTATGTGCCAATTTTCATTTAGCTATCTAAAATTCCGCACCAAACCCCTTATTTTCTGCACTATATTGATAAAATCCCTGCAGGAAATGAAACTAGTACCAAACTAATTCCCAACTGTAAACTTTCCTATACCATCCTAATGCTCAAACTAAAATTGGGTGTGTTTGAACCACTAGTAGCATTAGTTCTAGACTTCTACTAATAAATTTTGACCCAATTGGGTCCTTTAGAACCAGTTTATTAATAGTTTTAATATTCATAAAATTTCCCCATAATTTGTGATTTTTCTCCTTTGTAATCCTTCTGAGTAGTTCCAAGTGAAAAGTAATACAAATTCAGTATTAACCCTTAAGAGGATACCAAACAGTAGTGGCACAACGAAACTCTTGGGCCTGGCTGGGGCCCCTTGTATTTTGTATGGAATTTTATAGTTAAAACTATGAAATCAATAAAAAAATTAAATTATTTAAAAATTAACCAAATTTATTAATTTTAGAATTTTAACTCTAATGTTTCTGAGATAAACGAATTTTTGTATTTAATTCATTTGAGAGGTGCTAAGCCCCCCTTATGTAAATCCACCCATTTCTCTCCCAAATATTCACATGGATGTTAAAGGTCTTCGTGCGAAATTTTAAGATTCCAACTGCAATAATTTCCAAAATAAATGAATTTTAGTATGTAATTCCTATGGGGGGTGTCACGGCCCATATTGCTAGTCCGCCAAATTTTTGTCCTAAATATTCATGTCGATGCTAAAGAGGCTCCGAAAAAATTTGATAACTCTAGCTGTTATACTTTTTCAGATATACTAATTTCAGAATTTTAAATATATGATATGCCACGCCCACTGTAGCTAGGTTGCCCATTTTGTCAACATGTGTTCACATGGATGTAAAAGTTGTTCATACAAAATTTAGGCACTCTAGCTGTTGTAGTTTCAAAGATATGCGACTTTTAATACTTATTATATATGTGGGCGTGGTACCTCGCCTACTTGAATTTCCAAAACAAAAGGTAGCCTATAGTTCCTTCCAGATATACCAAAATACACTGTGAAAATCGGTTCAGCCGTCTATAAAGTCCAAACAAACATACATACAAAAACACATTCATTTTTATATATCGTCACCTAAAATGCAAAAGGGAGTAACAACACTTTTAAAAATTTTACAGAAAAGACAAAAATCTAAATAAAATGATAACTATTGTTGTTATAAAAACGACATTTTTTACAAGATTTTTATTCCAACATGCATAAACACGTTTAAATATGACTATACCGCAAGACATTGTCTGTTATGTTGCTTTTTAGGACTCTCTGACTTGTGGAAATGAATAATTTGTTATTACGTCCTTTTGAATTCCATGTCTATAAAATCGGAGTTTTTGACAATAGAGTTCTAAAAATTTGATACAATATGTATTTCGATGTCGTGAACCATTTTCAATGAAAAAGTTAACGATATATAGATAGAAAAGTTGACGATATATAGATAGAAAGATGGTCCACCTAGGGATATGATGACTAATCGCATGTTTGTGAAATTAAAACAAATTGCAATGAGTTCAAAATTTGTTTTATCATATGGCAAATGAAATGACGATACCTGAATGGAGTTTTTGGACATTATATGATCCACGATATCAACGTTGGTGATACGGATAGAAACCAGAATTTGTTCAAACTTTTAATTTGCATTGTTAGGTAAATGTATTACATTTTATTAATTTTTGATATTTTATACCCTTCACCTTCGTGAGAAAAGTATATATAAGTTTGTCATTCCGTTTGTAATTTCCAAAATATAATTTTCCGACCCCACAAAGTATATATATTCTGAATCCTTATAGATAGCGGAGTCGATTAAGCCATGTCCGTCTGTCCGTCTCTCTGTCTGTCTGTTGAAATCAGTTTTCTGAAGACCCCAGATATCTTCGAGATCCAAATCTTCAATAATTCTATCAGACATGCTTTCGAGAAGTTTCCTATTTAAAATCAGCAAAATCCGTTCATAAACAACGGAGATATAAGCAAAAATCCGAGACAACCTCTGAAAATTTCATAAAAAATAAACAACAACACTGCTTATTCATTGCCTTTGTATTTTGTTTTTGTTTTTTTTGAGTATTTCGTTTCGTATGTTTGGATGGCTGTGTGTTTCATTGCCTTGTGTATATTGTTTTTGTTTCTTGGTGCATTCGATTTCGTATGTTTGGATGGCTGTGTGTTTCATTGCCTTGTGTATATTGTTTTTGTTTTCTTGGTGTATTGAATTTCGTATGTTTGGATGTCTGTTGGTTTCATTGCGTTGTGTATTTTGTTTTTGTTTTTTTTTCTGTATTTCGTTTCGTATGTTTGGATGTCTGTTGGTTTTACTGCCTTGTGTATTTTGTTTTTGTGTGTTTATTTCGTTTAGCGTTGTTGTTGTTCATTATGTTTTGCTATTGCTATAATAATGATATAGTCGGGAAAATGAATTTTTAAATACACCATGGTGAAGGGTATATAAGATTCGGCACAGCCGAATATAGTACTCTTACTTGTTTTTATTAACCCTTAAGTGGATATCAGTGCCTGGCCAGACATTTTTTGGATTTAATTAAATTATTTATATTAATAGAATTGAGATATATTCTTGAAATTTTATGAATTCCTCATTAGTTATGTTATGGCCTGGTCAGAACTAGTAATGTTTTAAATGGATATAAGTGCAATCAAAACTAAATATTTACTATTTATACAACAGTAAATGAAATCAAAACAAAATCTATGAAAATAAGAGTACAGAAAAATTCTTGGACAACATTTTATTTTTAAAAAATTTGCTGAAGGCATTGCTAAATTCGTGAAAGCTTTCGACGATAGAAAGCTTTCATGTTGAAAATATGTACAAGCGAAAACGACAAAGAAAATAAAAACTATCAAACATTTTTTTAAACGTCCAACAATAATGATTTATTTTATGGAACAGATGTAATAGAGTGGTCCATGTCTCTTCCATATACCAGAAGATTGTTCATAAGATATTGAGAGGTATAGGAGGATGTTGTTCTATTAGAATATTCAGCCTAAACAAATTATAATAAATGAGCATACAGCAGAATTATTGAAAACTACAAACATGCCTATTTACATATATATGTATATATATATTTCGAATAATGTTATTGAAGAGATTTCAGCTTTTATTACGATTTATACGTTTTGGTGATTGCCGCACTGGACCTTTTCGATCTCAAACCGACAAAGCTGATAAAATCTTAAACCAAATTATAAGCCATATGAAAATATTACCGTTGACGAACAACTGTTTCGGTTTAGAGGAAGAACGAAGTTTACTCAATATATTCCTTCAATTTATAATTTATTTTGCATCTTTTACAGGAACCAATTGGACTTCTATGTCAATTGGCTCTGAGTACTTGAAAAGCAAATCAAAGTGCAATATTTATAAAGACACAGAAATACAAATCGTAAATCGTAAAAAGTTTACCTCTAGCAAAATGCATATACATTTGTTTAGAATGTGGTCAGCATTAAATTACATAATATTTCAATGCATAATATTACAAATTTTATCGAAATTTTATGTTTTTTTCGTTTTTATGTATTTAAATTTTAAATAGTTAAAACTATGAAATCAGTAAAAAAAAATTATTTAAAAATTTACCAAATTAATTAATATTCACAACATAAAATAAGTTTGTGTAACCAAAAAAACATAAATTCAGTTATTTTAAATTTTAAAATAAAATAACCAAAAAAACATAAATTCAGTTATTTTAAATTTTAAAATAGCTGAATTTTTTGGTTACACAAACTTATTTTATGTTGTGAATATTAATAAATTTGGTTAATTTTTAAATAATTTAATTTTTTTTTACTGATTTCATAGTTTTAACTATTTAAAATTTAAATACATAAAAACGAAAAAAACATAAAATTTCGATAAAATTTGTAATATTATGCATTGAAATATTATGTAATTTAATGTTGACCACATTCTAAACAAATGTATATGCATTTTGCTGGAGGTAAACTTTTTACGATTTGTATTTCTGTGTCTTTATAAATTTTGCACTTTGATTTGCTTTTCAAGTACTCAGAGCCAATTGACATAGAAGTCCAATTGGTTCCTGTAAAAGATGCAAAATAAATTATAAATTGAAGGAATATATTGAGTAAACTTCGTTCTTCCTCTAAACCGAAACAGTTGTTCGTCAACGGTAATATTTTCATATGGCTTATAATTTGGTTTAAGATTTTATCAGCTTTGTCGGTTTGAGATCGAAAAGGTCCAGTGCGGCAATCACCAAAACGTATAAATCGTAATAAAAGCTGAAATCTCTTCAATAACATTATTCGAAATATATATACATATATATGTAAATAGGCATGTTTGTAGTTTTCAATAATTCTGCTGTATGCTCATTTATTATAATTTGTTTAGGCTGAATATTCTAATAGAACAACATCCTCCTATACCTCTCAATATCTTATAAACAATCTTCTGGTATATGGAAGAGACATGGACCACTCTATTCCATCTTTTCCATAAAATAAATCATTATTGTTGGACGTTTAAAAAAATGTTTGATAGTTTTTATTTTCTTTGTCGTTTTCGCTTGTACATATTTTCAACATGAAAGCTTTCTATCGTCGAAAGCTTTCACGAATTTAGCAATGCCTTCAGCAAATTTTTTAAAAATAAAATGTTGTCCAAGAATTTTTCTGTACTCTTATTTTCATAGATTTTGTTTTGATTTCATTTACTGTTGTATAAACAGTAAATATTTAGTTTTGATTGCACTTATATCCATTTAAAACATTACTAGTTCTGACCAGGCCTTGGAGGTATGAATATAAACAAAATTTTATTAGGGGCGATAACCACGCCCACAATACAAAAATTTTAATTTTTTTTACATTCTTCTGTACAAAACATAACTAATGAGGAATTCATAAAATTTCAAGAAGATATCTCAATTCTATTAATATAAATAATTTAATTAAATCCAAAAAATGTCTGGCCAGGCACTGATATCCACTTAAGGGTTAATAAAAACAAGTAAGAGTACTATATTCGGCTGTGCCGAATCTTATATACCCTTCACCATGGTGTATTTAAAAATTCATTTTCCCGACTATATCATTATTATAGCAATAGCAAAACATAATGAACAACAACAACGCTAAACGAAATAAACACACAAAAACAAAATACACAAGGCAGTAAAACCAACAGACATCCAAACATACGAAACGAAATACAGAAAAAAAAACAAAAACAAAATACACAACGCAATGAAACCAACAGACATCCAAACATACGAAATTCAATACACCAAGAAAACAAAAACAATATACACAAGGCAATGAAACACACAGCCATCCAAACATACGAAATCGAATGCACCAAGAAACAAAAACAATATACACAAGGCAATGAAACACACAGCCATCCAAACATACGAAACGAAATACTCAAAAAAAACAAAACAAAATACAAAGGCAATGAATAAGCAGTGTTGTTGTTTATTTTTTATGAAATTTTCAGAGGTTGTCTCGGATTTTTGCTTATATCTCCGTTGTTTATGAACGGATTTTGCTGATTTTAAATAGGAAACTTCTCGAAAGCATGTCTGATAGAATTATTGAAGATTTGGATCTCGAAGATGTCTGGGGTCTTCAGAAAACTGATTTCAACAGACAGACAGACGGACATGGCTTAATCGACTCCGCTATCTATAAGGATTCAGAATATATATACTTTATGGGGTCGGAAAATTATATTTTGGAAATTACAAACGGAATGACAAACTTATATATACTTTTCTCACGAAGGTGAAGGGTATAAAATATCAAAAATTAATAAAATGTAATACATTTACCTAACAATGCAAATTAAAAGTTTGAACAAATTCTGGTTTCTATCCGTATCACCAACGTTGATATCGTGGATCATATAATGTCCAAAAACTCCATTCAGGTATCGTCATTTCATTTGCCATATGATAAAACAAATTTTGAACTCATTGCAATTTGTTTTAATTTCACAAACATGCGATTAGTCATCATATCCCTAGGTGGACTATCTTTCTATCTATATATCGTCAACTTTTCTATCTATATATCGTTAACTTTTTCATTGAAAATGGTTCACGACATCGAAATACATATTGTATCAAATTTTTAGAACTCTATTGTCAAAAACTCCGATTTTATAGACATGGAATTCAAAAGGACGTAATAACAAATTATTCATTTCCACAAGTCAGAGAGTCCTAAAAAGCAACATAACAGACAATGTCTTGCGGTATAGTCATATTTAAACGTGTTTATGCATGTTGGAATAAAAATCTTGTAAAAAATGTCGTTTTTATAACAACAATAGTTATCATTTTATTTAGATTTTTGTCTTTTCTGTAAAATTTTTAAAAGTGTTGTTACTCCCTTTTGCATTTTAGGTGACGATATATAAAAATGAATGTGTTTTTGTATGTATGTTTGTTTGGACTTTATAGACGGCTGAACCGATTTTCACAGTGTATTTTGGTATATCTGGAAGGAACTATAGGCTACCTTTTGTTTTGGAAATTCAAGTAGGCGAGGTACCACGCCCACATATATAATAAGTATTAAAAGTCGCATATCTTTGAAACTACAACAGCTAGAGTGCCTAAATTTTGTATGAACAACTTTTACATCCATGTGAACACATGTTGACAACTAATTCTGAAATTAGTATATCTGAAAAAGTATAACAGCTAGAGTTATCAAATTTTTTCGGAGCCTCTTTAGCATCGACATGAATATTTAGGACAAAAATTTGGCGGACTAGCAATATGGGCCGTGGCACCCCCCATAGGAATTACATACTAAAATTCATTTATTTTGGAAATTATTGCAGTTGGAATCTTAAAATTTCGCACGAAGACCTTTAACATCCATGTGAATATTTGGGAGAGAAATAGGTGGATTTACATAAGGGGGGCTTAGCACCTCCCAAATGAATTAAATACAAAAATTCGTTTATCTCAGAAACATTAGAGTTAAAATTCTAACATTTTGCACGAACAACTTTGACATTCATATCTACATTTGTGTAATAAATTAGCGGACTTGATTTTAGGGGCGCACAGTGATACATTTGGCACTTTTAGAACGACGTTAGTCAAATATTAGTAATATTGAGTTCTAATTTTAGTTACAGTTAGCACATAATTGGCCAAACATTCCGTATAAAAATTATCACGATAAGACTGCTGCCACGCCCATTTTTTACAATTACATATTGATGAAAATTTACTTTTTGGTCGCATATACATATCTTAAAACTTTAGCTATCGATTTTGAACTTTTATATATTTTAAGAAATACAATTTTATAGAGATTACGATTTATTTATAAGAAAATGCAAAATTTCAATATTTGTAGCACAGTCTCAGCAAAAATTTAATAAAACCCATTTTCGTATTTAAACACATTTTCAACGTTTGGAGACTGTTTGAAACGGGTTAGTGTTATCCGATTTGTATCAAATGCTCAGCATTGCAGTTTTACTACATGCTCTTCTATAATTTTTACAAACATGCTTCATTAAACATACCTAATGAATATTATAGTAGTAACTTTTAGAAAATTTTTTCAAATTGTAAAAATATTCGCAAATATTTGAATAGAACATTAACAAAAATGTAAACTCTTATTAAAATTTAAAATATAAATTCTGCGCTTTCTATAAAAAGGAGCAACTTTGACCACCTATATGGAATGTTTATTGTTAACTATAATAACATGCAAGTCAATTGGAAAGGGTTTATTTTTTTTAATTTTGTCGTTCTAAAAGTGCCAAATGTCTCACTCTGGGCGGCTTCTCCCATATAAATTAAATGTAAAAATTCGTTTTTCTATGAAACTATTGGAGCTAGAATCTTCAAAATTTGTACGAAGAACTTTAACATCCATGTAAGCATTTGGGAGACAAATGGGCGGACTATCGTTAAGAAGGATTGGCACCTCCCATATGAATTAAGTACAAAAATTCGTATATCTGGGAAACTGTTAGAGCTAGAATCAACAAATTTTTCACGAAAAACTCTGAATCCATGTGAATATTTAAGTAATAAATTGGTTGGTATATCTGGGAAACTGTTATAGCTAGAATCTTCAAAATCGTAAAGTCTCATTTTAATTTAATGCAGTGTTAGCAAAGATTTTTTGTATGCGTTCTTTACGATTGGATGTCCAGATTGGATTCCAAAATGCTGCGAACGAAATGTATAATGATCAGGGCAACCAAAAATATGCTCTAAAAAAGTGTTTTATGCGCATAAAAAGTGCTCTTAAAAACTAAAAATATCCTCTAAAAGTATACAAAATATGCACTTAAAATTTCCAATTTTCCAAACGGGAAGAACCACTTATTTATAAAATCCGTTTTGTTATCTGAAAGTCCAATCTATCGACTTAAAGAAAGGTTTAACCTCCGTCATATCTCCATGTTTCTTCGATCTTGGAACAACCATAACAACCAAGTGGCAGCCCGCCCACTTGGAATTTCAAAATAAAAAGTAGCCCATTACCTATTCCAGCCGTTTAGTAGTCTATAACGTTCAAACATACACACATTCATTTTTATATATATAGATAGAAGATAAATCTCTTTGTAAAGCTACGTTCAGACCTGCAAAATATTTGATCAAAATATTTGTTATAAAATATTTCTAAAGTTGCGTCAAACAAACGCAATATTTATTTCATGTTCAGACTTGAACAAATATTTGAAGGTATTGTTTTATCAAACAGTGAAAAAATAATTTGGTTCAAACACACACATGTTTTGCAGCCACAGTATATCGTATATTCTCATGCAAGAAAAAAAAAACAATTTACCAATTTGTTTAATTTTAACTATTTCTATTAGGTTTAAAATTAAATTTGTATAATAACAAGTAAGAAAGTATAGTCGGGCGTGGTCGACCATATGATATCCTACAGCAGTTATGAATATTAAATGTGATTTATTTTTCATAATAAAGCATTTATCTTCAATATTCCCTTGTTCCGATACATTTAAGCAGTTTATGGATGAAAAACTAATTTTCTGAAAGAGGCTTTATATGGGGGCTAGGGGCAAATATGGACCAAGCCCGATAAAATTGTGAATATATTTATATTTACATAATATTTTATTGTGCTCACTTTCATCGCGATATTTGTGTTTATAAGCTAATTTGGGACATTCAAGTAATTTTCTGAAGGGGACTTTGTATGGGAGCTAGGGTCAAATGTGACCCGATCTTTATGAAATTTGGTCAAATAAAACGTGCGTGCCAAATTTCATCCAATCATCTTGAAAATTGCTACCTGTACCTTGCGCACAAGGTTTACATGGACAGCCAGCCAGCCAGCCAGACGGACGGACGGACATAGCTTAATCGACTCAGAAAACGATTTTAAGCCGATTGGTATACTTTAAGGTGGGTCTAGGACAAATATTTTTGTATGTTACAAACATCAGCACAAATCCAATATACCCTCCCCACTAAAGTGGTGTAGGGTCAGTGATGCCAGGAGATTTTTTCCAGAAATCCCTACGCTTATGAGAAAAAATCCCTTTTTTCCCTACACTCACTTTTTATTTTCCCTACATTTTTCCCTACATTACTTTTTTCCATTTTTTCAAAGTTTATCTTAAAGAAATACAAAAATAACATAAAAAACTAAAATATTAGCTCCGTTTTATAATATACATATGTATGTATATATGTATTTTTTTAATTTTTAGGAATGAAATTTCTAGAATTTAAATTTTAATTTTTTTTCTTTCAATTTTACATCATACAAATATTCCAACCTTGACTCTTCAGTTAAGATTAAAAAAAAACAAGACAATTGAAAGATTTATGGCAGTATTACGATTCGATGTTAAAAATTTATTTTATGTACCTCCAACAAAAAAAATCTCATAAAATAATTATTTTGAATAAGGTTTACTTTTGCGTTTACTTTTTGCGGTTTACTTTTATAAATTTTCAGAACATTAAATTCATTTTTTCAATCCTGAGTTACTGCATTAAGCCCCCGACTACTCTATCTATAAGGAGTCAGAATATATCGCCCTACAGGATTGGCATAATCCAAAAAGTCGTTTCAAGAAAAATGGATATGAATATTAAATGACATTTAACAATTTTTTTAATAACTTTTAAACAAATCAAGGGATTTTAAAAATCCAGATTCAGATAGTTGAGGTTAACATGTTTCTCATCTAAATTGAAATTAAATTTTTAGTTGTCTAATATTCACGAAAACGTGGGTTTTAGTTTTTACGTTTACAAAAAATCGATTTCACGTCAAAAATAATAGACATATTTGAAATTTGATAAATCTATATGAAAGATTTTAGTATGTCGCATGTTTTGTAGACCTCAGTTCAAGAAACCCGAATTTTGGATTATGCCAGTCTTGTAGCGATATGTAGGTACATACATATATTGTAGAAATTACAAGCGAAATTTTTACTAACGATACACTTAAAACTGATTTCATTTTTAATTTTAATGTTTAATACATGAAAGAGTATATTTTTAGTTGTTAAAAACTATGAAATTGAAAAATCCCTACGATTTTACAATAGTAAGAAATCTTTCCCTTTTTCCCTACACGTGAAATTTTTGAAAAAATTCCCTACAAAAAGGGAAAAATCCCTACACTTGGCATCACTGTGTAGGGTATAAAAATCTATAATATTAATATATGACACGATTCAAAAAACTTTATATGTCGAATCTTAACACAAAATATTTCATGTTAACAAACAGCAATGTGGATGATTTTCATAAAAAAAATTGATTTGCCGACAAATAAATATTTTCTCATTATTGAACACCAAAAGTCAAATAATTTACGTCATTTTGGCAAAATAATTATTTGATCTTGCAAACCAAATGTAAGATCAAATAGCGTCAAATAACAGCTGTTCTTTGGTTATTTTCTGAAAAAGAGTGTTATCACCTCATATAAAAATGTAAATAGTCGCTTAAATGACAAGTTTTTTTTTATAAAATAGAAATCTGAGACAAAGTAGTAAATTAAAGATAATAAATTTTTTTGTTGTTTATTACTATAATTAGGGTAATAAAACCATTAATCGTCGATCGGCTAATCGATAAATTTTTAACGATTAATCGCTCGAATAACTGAAAATTGCCAAATTTCAAATAACGAATAACCGAATAATTTATATCAATTAACCGATTAAGAAAACTTATTATTTAACAGTAAAATTACTGTATATTTTATACAAAATTCAATATTTTTATAATAAATTTTCTTCCTTTATTAATTCCTTAATTATTTTTCTATAAAGAAGAATATTTATTAGATGATTTTTATAACAATACTTGAGAATTTCTTCTAATTTAACTACTTCTAGAATCGGTTCATACAGAAACCCAGAAACTTTCAGATTCCTAAAAAGAAATCTTGGAAATAATGATATCGCCTTTACTTCTACATCCAGTTTTGAGGAACAGTGTTTCATAAGTATTTCAAATAAATTCTTCAGCAATAGTTATACACTAGTTCATTGGAACGTATAAATTCTGGAATCGTTGAAAAATCTCAAAAACATAAAATTAAGTAACTTAATTTCTTTATATAGAAAAGGATTACACATGAAAAGAAATAATTCATAATATTTGAGAAAAAACTTAATTAAAAAATTTACATATTCAATTTGAAGAAGTGGAAAATTATAATTGTGTTTGTTATAGGAAGAAAAATATTGTAAAAAAGAAATAATATTAATAAAAAACATCCAATTTCCTTATATTTGATTAACCGAATAATTTTGAATTATCCGATAATTAACTACACAATATATGCATCTACATATAGTCTAGTATAGGCTAGTCTATAATATAGTCTAAATTCTAGTCTATAGTCTTGTCTAAATTCTAGTCTATAGTCTTGTCTATTGTCTAGTTTATAGTCTTGTCTATAGTCTAGTCTATACTGTTATCTATATTCTAGTCTAATCTATAATCTAGTCTGAATTCTAGTTTATAATCTAGTCTAAATTGTAGTCTATAATCTAGTCTATAGTCTAGTCTAAATTCTAATCAATAGTCTAGTCTATAGTCTAGTCTTTAGCCTAATCTATAGTCTAGTCTAGTCTATAGACTAGTCTATAGTCTAGTCTATAGTCTAGTCTATAGTCTTGTTATACTCTAGTATATAGTATAGTATATAGTTTATAGAAATATTTATAAATTATTTAAATAATTTATTACTCAATTTATTTAAATAATTATATATTATATTAATGTATATAAAAATATTAATAATAAACTTTTCTATATAATTTGAAATTTTATTTAAATTGAAAATTATTTATAATTTGGTTATTTCCCGGCTTATAGCGATTTTTTAATCGTTATAAACCGTTCCAAGCAACCAAGGCTTTTCGCTATATTGACTATACTAAATAGCAACAACATGACACTGCAGGTTCACTACCTGTCTCTTTTCTACTTGCACAAGGTATTGAAACGTAATTTATATTTTTTTGTGGTAAAATTTTGATGAAAAACAATATTGAATGAAATTTTAGAATAAATAGCAGTTATTATTCAATGATTTATCTTTTTAGTAATAAGTATAAACACATATATTATTGGCTTTTGGTTTGGTTGCGCATTAACTGTTCCTCTTGTTATGTTCCTCTTTGCCAGCAAACAAAATTTGTTTTTTTACTGTTTTATCCGTCAATTGTTTTAAGAAATTATTTGTTGTAATGTGAACACCGAGCAAACAAATTTTCACTATTTGTATTGAATTGTGTTTGGCTTTGTTTCTTCAAACTTCTTTTAAGCACATTATGAAATAGAAATGTATTTAAATTTTTGTTTTTATGGCAGAAATTTCTATGAAATCGTAAAAAACTATTATAATTTCAATTAAATATTTTTTTAACGTTAAAAAAAATGTTACATGTTTGGTGTTCACATTGGGAAAATATTTGTAGGTTGACAAATAAAAATGTTTCACAAAAAACAGGCGATATTTTGTTTGCTCTTCAGAAATATTTTGTGTTCACATTTCAGCCAACAAATATTTAATAAAAAACTTCAAATATTTGATAGGTGTGAACGTAGCTTAAGTCTGTTCGTTTATTTGTTTGTTTGTTTATTTGGAACATAGTTAGATCTATACTTGGAGAGTGTTATAGGCTATATTTTTTTTAGAACTTGGACTAGGAGGGGGCAAAAAGGAGGTAAAATGTGTGAAAAACGTGCAAAATGAGTACTTTTGATAGTAAATACTAATTTTGTCTATCCTTAAGCATAAACATTTTCGATTAACCTACTTAATTTGTTAGAAATATATATTAGCAAAGTGCCGTTGGGAAAATTGTACCGGAATGGGACAAAAAAATAAGCCAAATGGCGAAAATCTGACAAAATTAGTACTTTTGTGCTTTAAGAACGATTTTTTTTCCATTCTAAAGCCAAAATATTATAAACTATGATTTTGATAGTCTCAGAAATATGTATGTACAATGTACATATATTTAGAAATTCCAGACTTAGGGGAAAACGGGTAAATAAGGGAAATCTGTATTTGCTGGGTATAAATAAATGCATATTTTCAGATAATTCAAACTACTTCAATGAATAAATAAAACAAATAAATAATCAAGTAAACGTTGGGCATGGCCGACCATATGATGCCCTACACCAGTGATTTGTTACAAATGTTGATTAATAATAAAGCGTTCATATTAATTTTTACCTTAATTCAGAAATATCTTAACAATTTATTGACAAAAACGGGATTTTCTAAAAGAGGGTTATATGGGGGTAGGTGGTTAATATGGGCCTATCCCATATCTACCTACATACGTCTACATTAGTTATTTATGTAGAATATCGCCGTAATATTAGTGTTTATAAGTGAATTTGAACCATCAAGTCCTTTTATGAAGGGGACTATATATTAGGGATGTGTTCTAATGGGGACCGATCGTTACGAAAATCAGCAGTGTCATTAAAACTTTTATAAAACTAAGTTTTGCTGATTTTTGGTGTGATACAAGAACATTTAACATATTTATGAGTTCAAAAGCCATATTCAGTGGATTCGTCCTTGAAAGAGTATGTGCCAAATTTCATCAAATTATCTTGCAAATTGCGACCTGTAGCGTGCGCATAACATTTTTAATTACACTTAAACGGCTAGAACGATTTTCTTTAAATTTGAAACATAGTTAGATATATAGGTGTATGGTGTGATAGGCTATATTGTTTTCCAAAACTTGGATAAGAAGGGACAAGAAGAGGTATGTGGATGAAAAAGGGACAAAATTCGTAGTTTTGAGAGTAAATACTAATTATTGTCTATACTCAAGCAAAAACATTTCTGATTAAGCTTTTAAAGTGTCTGAAATATGTATTATGTAGCAAAGTTCCGTCGAAATATGAGAAAAGACGAAAAAAACTAGAAACATTTGTACATCTATGTTTTAAGTCTGATTTTTTTTCGTTCTAAAGCCACGATCGGCAACTCCTATACACAGTGTATTTTGTCCGTTACAAAATTTACACAGACTACTCACACGCATAGAAAACACAACTCAGTCTCATATGAGCTGTCATTGAGGAAGGTTGTGTTGTCGCTCGTTTCTTGCTTTTGCAATGAAAATGAACGAAAATATATTAATGCAGGGATGAATAATTGTAATTATTGTTGTATTTTTTTAGAATCTACACTACATATTAAGTAGTTTTTGGAATTATAAATTTTTTAAATGTTTTTTCTTACAACTTAAGTAGCAAATTACTATAAATTACCAAAATATATATGTAATTATATTAAATCTTTACCCTAAATAGGTATATATATCATTAAAAACATAGTTGAAAAGCTCATATTTCTATTTCAATATTTAAAATAAATATAAGCAAATAAGCCCAACAAAATATTTGTTACTTTAATATTATTTCTAACTTTCAGTTAGCAAAAACTGCTAATTATGTGTTCCTTTGCTACATTTTTTGTACTTTTATGAAATTTGAGAAATATATATTTATACCCTACACCACTTTAGTGGGGAGGGTATATTGGGTTTGTGCTGATGTTTGTAACATACAAAAATATTCATCCTATACCCACCTTAAAGTATACCAATACGCTTAGAATCGTTTTCTGATTCGATTAAGCTATGTCCGTCCGTGCGTCCGTCTGGCTTGTTGGCTGTCCATGTAAACCTTGTGCGCAAGGTACAGGTCGCAATTTTCAAGATAATTGGATGAACAGAACCCCCGAAAAGGGCTTCTGAGCTCATAATTATGTTAAATATACAGGTATATCGATAAAATGCGGCACAACTAAGTTTTATCGAAGTCTTGATGACCCTGCCAAATTTCATATAGATCGGGCCCCATTTGACCCTAGCTCCCATACAAAGTTCGCTTCAGAAAATTACTTGAATGTCCAAAATTAACTTATAAACACAAATATCGCGATGAAATTCAGCACAATGAAATATTATGTAAATATAAATATATTCACAATTTTATCGGGCTTGGTCCATATTTGCCCCTAGCCCCCATATAAAGCCTCTTTCAGAAAATTAGTTTTTCATCCATAAATTGCTTAAATGTATTGGAACAAGGGAATATTGAAGATAAATGCTTTATTATAAAAAATAAATCACATTTAATATTCATAACTGGTGTAGGGTATCATATGGTCGGCCACGCCCGGCTATACTTTCTTACTTGTTTTTATTAATATTTTTCCGTAATCGGTAAAGAAATGTGTTTTTCAAAAATGTTTTTGCACATCATATGAAGAGGGAAAGGTTCCTCTCTGACGTGATTTTCTTAATAAATGTTCTACAACATCGATTTCTGAAATAATACAAAATATATTAAACAAAATGCATAAATGGAGAAAGAGGGTATGGGTAGTAGTTTTGGTACTGTGAAATTTCAATGAAATTTCTTTTATAGCTTTATCAGATCACAAAGAAATTTTAAGGACTTTCTTCATTAGGAGACTTTCACCATGTTTTGAAACACGAAGAAGTTAGGGAAAAATTAGCACTTTATGCTTTAAGTCAAGAATTATTCTTTCTCCTAAGTTAAATGTATATACTATAGTTTTACCTAACTAGATAGTATTAGAATTATAAATTTGGAATCTTTTAGCTTTATAAATTGACAAAAAATTTTGTGAAGTAATTTCTAGTTAGGGGTAAAATGAGTAAAATTTTTTTATTTCGTAAATACTATGTTATGTTATTTAAGTCAACGAAATTTTTATACTTCTGAATGTTGAAAAATTTCAAAATTGATCTATGGACATAAAGCAGATTTTTAGTTTACTCTGACGGGAGAATACTTAAGTATAATGTTATGAAACCACTTAAAACCCCGAGCAACGCCAGGTACAGAAATCTATTTGTTTATTTGTTTGTTTGTTCGTTCGTCAATCACGAACATAGTTAGATCTATACTTGGAGAGTGTTATAGGCTATATTTTTTTCAGAACTTGGACTAGGAGGGCAACGTGCAAAATTAGTACTTTTGATAGTAAATACTGTACCCCGTTTCTGTAATTCTCGCATTGACAAAATCTGTCGAAAAATTCATGATCATCTTGTGTAAAACAGGGTGAACACATGGATTTCAAACATTTCTTATTAAATTTTAATGAATACAGTTTAAAAATAATCAGAGTCACCCTGTTAAGAACTGGAAGACTATTATATTTTAATTTGTTTCTCGATTCGAGAAAAGTACAGAAACGAGGTACTGATTTTGTCTATCCTTAAGCACAAGCATTTTCGATTAACCTACTTAATTTGTTAGAAATATATATTAGCAAAGTGCCGTTGCGAAAATTGGACCGGAAGGGGACAAAAAAATAGGCTAAATGGCGAAATTTTTTTTGTGCTTTAAAAACTATTTTTTCTATTCTAAAGCCAAAATATTATAAACTATGATAGTCTCATACATATGTATTTATGTACATATATTTAGAAATTCCAGACTTAGGGGAAAAAACGGATAAATAAGGGAAATCTGTATTTGCCGGGTATAAATAAATGCATATTTTCAGATAATTCAAACTACTTCAATGAATAAATAAAACGAATAAATAATCAAGTAAAAATTTATATTTGGCCATGACCGACCATATGATGCCCTACACCAGTGATTATGTTACAAATGTTGATTAATAATAAAGCGTTTAAATTAATTTTTACCTTAATTCAGAAATATTCTAACAATTTATTGACAAAAAAGGGATTTTCTAAAAGAGGGTTATATGGTCTACCTACACTTCGTCTACATTAAAGTTATTTATGTAGAATATCTTGCAAATTGCGACCTGTAGCGTGAATTACGGAATAAACAACTTCAGTTGTTTCTGGTTGTTTAAAAACCAACTTTATTTTTAAATCTTAAAAATAACTTAAAGCTAAGAATTGCAGCTAATCTGCAATTCAGCATAACCCTTCAAACATTTAGCAGACAAAACAATTGCGCATCGCCTCAGACGCCACGTCAGAAACACTTCTGGACGATTGTCAGACGAGAACGCACATTTTACAAAAACAAAATACATTGATTTCGAATTTTCGTCTTCTAGAAATATACTTTTAAGTTACTTTCGGATGATAATTAGAAGAGTGCATCCATTTTGCTTAAACAAAAAACCATCACTGTTGAATTTTTTTCATCTGAAAGTATACGTTTTAGAGACTTCTGAATGAGATTTGGGTGACAACACATATTTTACAATAACAAAATACCTTGTTTCCGAATTCGTATCTTCTTGATTTGTATATTTATGTCACTTTTGGAAGACAGTTTGAAGAGTGTTCACATTAATGTTGTATTTTATTCATCTGGAAGTGTGGATTGTAGTCACTTCTGGACGATTGTCAGACGAGAGCACACATTTTACAAAAACAAAATACATTGATTAGATAGTTTTCGCCGTCTGGAAGTATAGTTTTAGGTTACTTACGGATGATAGTAAGAAGAGTACATAAAAAAAATTTATAAATACTCCATTTTTTAGCGTGAACGCGAAAAAAAAATAAATAAATAATGCAGAAATTTTGCTAAGTTCAATGATGTTTTGTCCAGTCATGTTCAATTTTAATTATTCATTGTAAAACTTAAATGAGTTAATGAATTTAATATTCATAGAAAATTAGTGTAATTAATATATTGTGAATATTAAGCAATAAAATACAATATGACAGTGTTGTGTTAAAAGTCAACTGTTTATAAACATTTAAGAAGATTTTGTTAATTGGTGAAGTTTATTAAATATATACCAAAAAGTAATTATCTACAAGGTTTATATAAATAAAATTAAAAAAAAAAACGCTAGCTGGAATCATTATATTCAAATTAACACTACTGTTTTATACATACATAAATTATTTTTTGACTTGGGTCATTTGACACGAAATTGCCCATATAAGATATTTAATATTAAAATCAAATATTTTTAAAACCACCTTTTTTAAATACAATTTTATTAATTTTCATATAGCTTTGGATTTAATTATTCTAATTATAGGCCTTTACTAATATTCTTAAGTTTTTGAAAGTGTATAACTCCTTAATTAGAAGAGAGCAAACAAAAAATAGTATTGCAGTATTAGTGTCAAAAGCAATATCCCGTTTAGGGTCGTTAAGGTGTTTCTATCGTTAGTGACTGTAAATAATTTTAAAAATAATCCATGACTTAGTAATTTCAGATCTTTATAGATGGTTTAATTCCAAGTTATTTAAAAAATGTTCATGAAAGGTAATGTTTTTATTGATTCAAAACAATAAATAAATTAATTAATTTTTAATTATTTTATTTTTTTTAGAAAGCAGTAACCCCCTAAAATACTTCTAACCGAATTAAAATATAAAAAGGAATCTGGTAAGTTATATATGTATTATTTCATCACGCGGTTCCATTAAAAAAGTCGATTATTTGCAGAAAATGTAAAAAATAGATCTGACCGTTTAAACTTTGGTGGAAAATGTATTGATCATAAGAGAATCCTATTTTTAATGCTTCCTAAAGTATGACAGGTAATTTCAATAAATACAAAAGTATGTATATTCAATATTAATTATAACATTATTTTTGTTTATTTCGTTGAAGGATTAATGCGTTCCAAAATATAACTCTTACAATTTGATGGATTGATCATAAAATTTATGAAGAACTACAAAAATATTTTAGAGTCCCACTTTTTACAATTTTTAGAAGTATACCAGTCAACAGTTGGAATATCAATACAGATTTCCTGAAAATTATCTTATTATAAGGTAATAATTCTAAATTTTTGATATATATGTACATTAGACCGACAACATTTAACCGAAAATATTTTGGGTAACATCATATTACATGCTCCATTTTTTGTGAGTCGGTCTAATGTATGTACATATATTACTTTTTTTAGATTAGTTGTTAAATCTATTATTTTTATACCCTTCACCTTCGTGAGAAGGGTATATATAAGTTTGTCATTCCGTTTGTAATTTCTATAATATAATTTTCCGACCCCATATACATATTCTGGATCCTTATAGGTAGCGGAGTTGATTAAGCTATGTCCGTCTGTCTGTCTATCTGTCCGTCTGTGCGTTTGATGAAATCAGTTTTTAGAGGACCCCAGATATCGGCGAGATCCGAATCTTCAATAATTCTGTTAGACATGCTTTCGAGTTCGCTATTTAAAATCAGCAAAATCGATCCATAAATACCGGGGATATAAGCAATCCGAGACAACCTCTGAAAATTTCATAAAAAAGACAAATTTTTCAATGCTTTGATATAAAAAACAACAACAACACTGCTTATTCAATTTCGTTTCATATGTTTGGATGGCTGTGTTTCATTGCCTTGAGTATATTGTTTTTGTTTCTTGCTGTATTAAGTTTCGTATGTTTGGATAGCTGTTGGTTTCATTGCGTTGTGTATTTTGCTTTTTTGTTTGAGTGTTTCGTTTCTAATGTTTGGATGCCTGAGTGTTTCATTGCCTTGTGTATATTGTTTTTGTTTCTTGGTGCATTCAGTTTCGTATGTTTGGCTGCCTGTTGGTTTCATTGCGTTGTGTATTTTGTTTTTTTTTAGTATTTCGTTTTGTATGTTTCATTGCCATGTGTATATTGTTTTTGTTTCTTAGTGTATTCAGTTTCGTATGTTTGGATGCTGTTGGTTTTACTGCTTTGTGTATTTTGTTTTTTATGTGGTTATTTCGTTTAGCGTTGCACAGTGGGGCAGAATGGAAATTTTTTGGAAATAAATCTGGCATTTCTAAACGGCTGATCCGATCGGGATAAAATTTGGCGTGAGCGAAGCCAAGGAGTATTCGAGTTTAAGTTTTGAAGATGAACCCTGCAGATGCCCCAGGGACGGCGCTGTGGCGGCTCAAAGTAGGGTACCTACGACATGTAAAATTTTTAAACTCGTGCCATTTTTTTGTTTTTCACCCAAATACAAAGATTTTTATATTTTGTGAAAGCGCTCGACGAGATCTTGAAAAAACATGCTTGGACATACTACTTATCTCTTATAATATCCGAGTTATAGGCATTTAAAAATTTAGTGATACAAAATTTACCATACCTTGATCCGCCTTTTTTTGAATACCGGGCGTAATTTTGGACCAAATGGACTCAATTTTTTCTTGTTAGTTAGACAACAAAATTTCCAATAATATACAAAAAATTTCAGATCAATATCGTTTACAGATCCAAAAATATACGTTTTTTAATTTAAAAATTCAAAAAATTTTAGATTTTTGGCGTTTTTTTGCCAAAAATGTGTCTTAACTCTTTTATTAATAAAATAAAATTTTTATTAAGAACATATAACAATTTTATAGTTTTCTAAAAGGTATCTTTACGCAGAACGCTTTGGCGTAAAAAACTTGTCCTATTTTTTGAAAATGTTGCCACTGCGTCCTTCCGAATATGACCTATCTTTTATCAAAACTTCAACTTTGGGCGACATGTTCTAAAATCCCAAAGCTGGGATCAGAAAACTGAAAGCAGTTTTGGAAACCTCAATATGTTTTCTATTTACTCCAAAAGTATTTTCCCAGCCCTGAAAGAAATGTGGACCCTATGGGCAAAAAAGTAAAAAATCCCATTTTTGGGATTTTCATTCCTATTTTTGGGAATTGCGGGATGCCCTTTGACCTTTTCAATTTTTTTTTTGCATATTCTTATTTGAAATGACAAATTTAACAAGCGTTGAAAATTTCATTGAGTTTTGTTCATAAATAAAGATTTTGTCATATATTACATATTTGTTTAATTTCTAAAACTATGATTTATATCAAAATTTTAATAGGATCGCAGATAGCTACAACAATTTAGTCCATATTTATCCCTTAATATAATTTTTTAGTTAGATATGGAAATTCTCGACCCTTTACAAAAAATTTCAAGCCAATATCTCAATTACATTCAAAAATATGTTCATTTAAACCTGTGTCCTTTAATTTCATCTTTTTCATATTTTAGTATTAAGTATGACAGCACATATTTAAATCTTATATTTACCTATTTTCTATTTGTTTGCTTATCCTTATAATTGAAAGGTCCTATTATGCTTGAATTTTCAAAAATTTATTACCATTTTTTACCTAAATTTTTTCGACAGATCATTTCGTTCTGTTTCGTTTATGATCATGTAGGTAAAAATATACAGGTAATGATAATTTCGATTCATTCACTAATAAGAAATATCAATGACTGAATTACAGGTTATAGTAATATAGTCCTAAATGTTAATAGGTAGACAATTCGTAATTTTTTACTTTGTAATAGCTGTATCGGAAATGACAAGAATTGGTATATAAGTAAACTTCTCAGATTTTAAGTACCATATTTAATAAATCTACAATGAAGATTACATTAAAGTACGAAGAGTTGTGTTCCGTTTTATGGAGTATATCTTCAAAAGGGCCAGAAAGAATTGAAGACATTTCAAATTATATAAAAACTACATATAGTAGAAAAGTAGACAAAACAGGCATATCAAAAATTGAAAACTTTTTGATGTAAAAAGTAAGTCTGTGGATGGAAATCAAAAGAAATTTCGATTAAAATTTTGTAGTTGGATGGAAACTACTACGGAAATCTCAACTTACAACACATCAACAGGAGCGCCTTGCAAGTCATACGAAGACTTATGTTCAAGGTAAAAAAAAAAGAGGGTCACACAAAAACTTTTTTCAATCTCAAATGAGGAAATTGCTGATACATTTAACGAAATGCTGAAAAAGGAAAACCAACATATGGATGTCGTACATATTGCAACTATTCTTCCTAATGCATCACCAAAACGACTTAAGCGAATTGTGGAAAGTATACCAACTCCAACATCATAATCAAATTTTACTGAAGAGGAAGCAATAGCGCTTATGTTGGAACTGGGTCTCAGTCGAAATAAGTACCAAATATTAAGGAAAGCTCTGCATGAAAAAGGACACAATATATTACCATCATACAAGGCGATCCAGGAAAAAAAAAAAACAAACTATCCTACTAAATCAACAAAAAATAATGAAGAATTGAAAGAACTGAGAGCTGCGGAAAAAAGCATAATCCAAGAAGAATTTAAAGTTCAGATGGGATTAAACATCGACAAACCACTTTCAAGTTGCGGTAGTACAAATGACGGTAATACGTCGAGAAGGTTTTTTCGTGATTTTGAAATTACTTCAAAAATAACTGGAATCGACAAGGAGTTGCTTCGAAGAGTTAAAACTATTTTAATGGCACTGAATAGTAAACATAAAATTAATGAAAATCGATTTGGGGAATACACATCTGAAATTTCTAAATTACTTGTATCTCTGTATCCATGGAGGGAACTAACACCAACAGTACACAAAGTATTGTGTCATGGTCAAATAATAATTGAATCGAATATTCTTCCACTTGGAGAGTTAACAGAAGAAGCCCAGGAAGCGAGGAATCGAGATTTTAAGCATGTTCAACTATTCAGCTCAAAAAAATGCTCCAGGCAATCACAGAATGAAGATATTTTTAATAGTTTACTTCTATCTTCTGATCCTGTTCTTTCAACTATGCGAAAAAGATGGATTTGTTATGAAACTCTATCATCTCAAAACAAGGAAGATTTAAAGGACTTATATTACCTTCTGGATATGTATACCGATATGACAGATTATTTTATAGAAAATAAGTAGTGTTAGGAATTAACTATATAAGTAGGTTGTAGGAATTAATTGAATTATGTTTAAGATAAACAGTTCAAATAAAAAAAGCTATTATACTAACTGATGATATTGTATTAAATTGTGTTTTATATTTCGGTGGGCGGGAAAGGTAATTTGTGTGGGGTGATTTAGGTGTTGTTGTGCGTGGCTCATAATAAAATTATAATTTTTTTATTTTATATACAATATTATAATAAAATAATTAACAAAATAATTTTTAAAAATTGTCCAAATATTTTATTCAACACCAAATGTATGTTCTGTCATACTTAATACTAAAATATGAAAAAGATGAAATTAAAGGACACAGGTTTAAATGAACATATTTTTGAATGTAATTGAGATATTGGCTTGAAATTTTTTGTAAAGGGTCGAGAATTTCCATATCTAACTAAAAAATGATATTAAGGGATAAATATGGACTAAATTGTTGTAGCTATCTGCGATCCTATTAAAATTTTGATATAAATCATAGTTTTAGAAATTAAACAAATATGTAATATATGACAAAATCTTTATTTATGAACAAAACTCAATGAAATTTTCAACGCTTGTTAAATTTGTCATTTCAAATAAGAATATGCAAAAAAAAATTGAAAAGGTCAAAGGACATCCCGCAATTCCCAAAAATAGGAATGAAAATCCCAAAAATGGGATTTTTTACTTTTTTGCCCATAGGGTCCACATTTCTTTCAGGGCAGGGAAAATACTTTTGGAGTAAATAGAAAACATATTGAGGTTTCCAAAACTGCTTTCAGTTTTCTGATCCCAGCTTTGGGATTTTAGAACATGTCGCCCAAAGTTGAAGTTTTGATAAAAAATAGGTCATATTCGGAAGGACGCAGTGGCAACATTTTCAAAAAATAGGACGCCAAAGCGTTCTGCGTAAAGATACCTTTTAGAAAACTATAAAATTGTTATATGTTCTTAATAAAAATTTTATTTTATTAATAAAAGAGTTAAGACACATTTTTGGCAAAAAAATGCCAAAAATCTAAAATTTTTTGAATTTTTAAATTAAAAAACGTATATTTTTGGATCTGTAAACAATATTGATCTGAAATTTTTTGTATATTATTGGAAATTTTGTTGTCTAACTAACAAGAAGATTTGGTCCAAAATTACGCCCGGTATTCAAAAAAAGGCGGACCAAGGTATGGTAAATTTTGTATCACTAAATTTTTATATGCCTATAACTCGGATATTATAAGAGATAAGTAGTATGTCCAAGCATATTTTTTCAAGATCTCGTCGAGCGCTTTCACAAAATATAAAAATCTTTGTATTTGGGTGAAAAACAAAAAAATGGCACGAGTTTAAAAATTTTACATGTCGTAGGTACCCTACTTTGAGCCGCCACAGCGCCGTCCCTGGGGCATCTGCAGGGTTCATCTTCAAAACTTAAACTCGAATACTCCTTGGCTACGCTCACACCAAATTTTATCCCGATCGGATCAGCCGTTTAGAAATGCCAGATTTATTTCCAAAAAATTTCCATTCTGCCCCACTGTGCGTTGTTGTTCATTTTGTATTGCTATTGCTATAATAATGATATAGTCCGGAAAATGAAATAAATTTAAATTTTATGAAATTGATATTTATTAAATACACTATGGTGAAGGGTATATAAGATTCGGCAAAGCCGAATATAGCACTTTTACTTGTTTCTACTATTTTAATTTCAATTATTTTAATAAAAACTATAAAATTTCATTTTATTTAGATTTATTTTTATAGATTTTATCTTGGTGAGTATACAAATAGAAGAAGAGAAAACTCTTCTTCTAGAAGAAAACTCTAGAAGATGAGTTTTCACTTCTTCTATTTGTATACTCACCAAGATAAAATCTATAAAAATAAATCTAAATAAAATGAAATTTTATAGTTTTTATTGAAATAATTGAAATTAAAATAGTAGAAAAAATAATAGATTTAACAACTAATCTAAAAAAAGTAATATATGTACATTAGACCGACTCACAAAAAATGGTGCTTGAGTTACCCACCTCAAACTATTCGCTGTTATGTAATATTAAGTGTTGTCCATTCGTGAGCTGGACAGTTTTAAAGAAAAAATTCAATATTTTACCCAGCTTCAAAAAATCTTTGTTATGTTTTATAATGGTTCCCAAAATATTTCTAGACTATCGATGGCCGTTCGTGAGCTGAACCGGTTACAAAAAAGTCCCTTTTTAGTTATTTTTTTTAATTATACAGCATTTCTTAATATATACAATATATACAGTATGTGGTATCATTTGAAAGGTTTTTTGAAGCCAAGTCTAATTTGCAAAATTGTGCATACATTTTATTTTTCTTAGTGAAAAACCTAACAATTTTAAATATTTTGGAATATGACAATTATAAGCAGACGGTTATTTATGATTAATATATCATTGGACGCTGCTTTAAAATACCTTTTCAACGATTGAATGGATATTTTGTTTCAAAACAAACAAAAATTAAAAATAATTCCAAAATACCATTTTTTTAATTTGGTCCAGCTCACGAACGGTCATCGCTAGACTTAAAATATTTTGGGAATCATCATAAATTTAAATTTTGAGAGGGGTAACAAAAACACGTTTTTGCTTTCCATACAGAGTGTGTCGGTCTAATGTACATATGTATCAAAAATTTAGAATTATTACCTTATAATAAGATAATTTTCAGGAAATCTGTATTAATATTCCAACTGTTGACTGGTATACTTCCAAAAATTGTAAAACGTTGGACTCTAAAATATTTTTTATTTTATGATCAATACAATACATTTTTTTAAATTTTATGATCAATACATCAAATTGTAAGAGTTATATTTTGGAACGCATTAATCCTTCAACGAAATAAACAAAAATAATGTTATAATTAATATGGAATAACATACTTTTGTATTTATTGAAATTACCTGTTATACTTTAGGAAGCAATAAAAATAGGATTCTCTTATGATCAATACATTTCCCACCGAAATTTAAACGTTAATTTTCTGCAAATAATCGAAATTTTTAATGGAACCGCGTGATGAAATAAGACATATATAACTTACCAGATCCCTTTTTATACCCTACACCAGTTTAATGGGGAGGGTATATTGGATTTGTGCTGATGTTTGTAACATACAAAAATATTCGTCCTAGACGCACCTTAAAGTATACCAATCAGGATGCACTAAGTAAGGTGAAATCGTCAAGGCAGCTGATTTTTATTTGTTTATTTAAAAAGTGCTTGGGTTATGTCAAAAATAATTTATTTATTTTTATTCTAACATAAAAATTAAATTTGTGTTTTCTAACGAAAAAATTTCAAACCAAAAATTATGAATGAAAATGCTGATAAAAGGGTTCCAAATGAAGAAATTCAGATGAACCAGCAATAAGACGTTGTCCTGCTGCGAATACAATTTAAATGTAACGACGGTTTTATAGGTAATATTGTGAAATACGCAAAAAATTTTCTTTCCAATATTTATTATTTTTCAATTTTAGAAATTTCATTTTGACAAAACCCATACTCAAAACAACAAAAAAATATTGTGTTTGTTGTGGTTGTTGCCCAAACGCTCTCACCTTACTTATTACATCATGATACCAATCTTAGAATAGTTTTCCGAGTCGATTAAGCAATTTTCAAAATAATTGGATGAAATTTGGCACGCACGTTTTATTTGACCCAAGGGCGAAGCCTATTGAAAATGGTTAAAATCGGTCCATTATTTCACCTAGTTCCCATAGAACAGAACCCCCCGAAAAGGGCTTCTCAGCTCATAATTATGTTAAATATACAGATATATCGATAAAATACGGCACAACTAAGTTCTATAGAAGTCTTGATGACCCTGCCAAATTTCATAAAGATCGGGTCACATTTGACCCTAGCTCCCATACAAAGTCCCCTTCAGAAAATTACTTGAATGTCCCAAATTAGCTTATAAACATAAATATCGCGATGAAATTCAGCACAATAAAATATTATGTAAATATAAATATATTCACTAAATTCTATCGGGCTTGGTCCATATTTGCCCCTAGCCCCCATATAAAGCCTCTTTCAGAAAATTAGTTTTTCATCCATAAATTGCTTAAATGTATCGGAACAAGGGAAAGGAGAAGATAAATGCTTTATTATGAAAAATAAATCACATTTAATATTCATAACTGGTGTAGGGTATCATATGGTCGGCCACGCCCGACTATACTTCCTTACTTGTTTTATTTTAATTCGGTTAGAAGTATATAATTAGGGAGTACAATATTAGCTACTGCTTTCTAAAAAAAAAATAAAATAATTAAAAATTAATTCATTTATTTATTTATATACCAGACAAAGACCTTAAATATAAGCAGCATGCTTATGTAAAGGGACGATCGGTGGTAACCGCTTTAACCGAAGTTGTTCACTACATAGGTGCATCCTTTGATAGCAAACTGTATACACTGGCAGTATGCATTGACATCGAAGGCGCCTTCAATAACGTGAACACTGATACTCTTATCCCTAGACCAGTTTTATGTTGACCGGATGCTCCTTAACTGGATCAACCACATGCTAAGGAACATATGGATAAGCTGCGAGATGTACGATATAACTATCAGAAAAAAGGTATTTCGCGGTATACCACAGGGTGGCATTTTGTCACCTTTACTCTGGGTTACCACGATTAATAGCCTCCTAAGGACCCTAACCGAGAAAGGACTTAGACCTGTCTGCTATGCAGACGATGAAATCTGTCTTTTCACAAGGAAAACAAAAATTTCTACGTATACTGAACCTTGCTTCCTGGGCAAGAAGATACCAGTGACAGAATCAATAAAAACATTACCTTTCATGAACATTTTTTAAATAACTTGGGATTAAACCGTCTATAAAGATCTGAAATTACTAAATCATGGATTATTTTTAAAATTATTTACAGTCACTAACGATAGAAACACCTTAACGACCCTAAACGGGATATTGCTTTTGACACTAATACTGCAATACTATTTTTTGTTTGCTCTCTTCTAATTAAGGAGTTATACACTTTCAAAAACTTAAGTAAAGGCCTATAATTAGAATAACTAAATCCAAAGCTATAGGAAAATAAATAAAATTGTATTTAACAAGTAAGAGTGCTATATTCGGCTGTGCCGAATCTTATATACCCTTCACCATAGTGTATTTAAAAAATATAAATTTTATAAAATTTAAATTTATGTACCTATTTAATTTTCCCGATTATATCATTATTATAGCAATGGCAAAACAAAATGAACAACAACAACAACGCTAAACGAAATAAACACTCAAAAAACAAAATACACTTTACTGAGTAAAACCAACAGACATCAAACATACGAAACTGTACACCAATAAACAAAAACAATATACACAAAGCAATGAAACACACAGCCATCCAAACATACGAAACGAAATACTCGAAAAAAAAACAAAATACACAAGGCAATCAAACCAACAGACATCCAAACATACGAAACTGAATACACCAAGAAACAAAAACAATATACACATGCCAATGAAACACACAGCCATCCAAACATGTGAAACGAAATACTCAATGAATAAGCAGTGTTGTTGTTGTTGCTTATTAATCAAAGCATGAAAAAATTGTCTTTTTAATGAAATTTTCAGAGGTTGTCTCGGATTTTTGCTTATATATCCGTCATTTATTGACCGATTTTGCTGATTTTAAATAGCGATCTTCTCGAAAGCATGTCTAACGGAATTATTGAAGATTCAGATCTCGCCGATATCTGGGGTCCTCTAAAAACTGATTTCAACAGACAGACAGACATACAGACGGACATGGCTTAATCGACTCCGCTATCTATAAGGATCCAGAATATATATACTTTATAGGGTCGGAAAATTATATTATATAAATTACAAACGGAATGACAAACTTATATATACCCTTCTCACGAAGGTGAAGGGTGTAAAAAAGGTGGTTTTAAAAATATTTGATTTTAATATTAAATATCTTATATGGGCAATTTCGTGTCGAGTGACCCAAGTCAAAACATAATTTATCTATATATGTATATAAAATTCTAACGTTACTGACTGACTGACTGATTCACTGATTCACTGACTGATTCATCATCACACAGCCTAAACGGTTGAAGCTAAAGAGCTGAAATTTGGACAGGAGGTTGGTCTCCCGCCAAATAGATCCACTAAGACGGGATTTTTGGAAATTCGAATGTTTAGGGGGTAAAAAAGGGTAAAAACGGGTAAATTCGGTAACCTTATATCTCCTAAACTAGAAAAGATACAAAAACAGCTTAAAGCTTATCGCCGTTCATTTAAAAAATAAACGGACAGGTGTCTGGTACTTTTTAAAATTCGGCCCCTTTAGGGAATAAACGGGTAAAAACTGTATTTTGGTACTTTTTTCGCACCCCATGTATCTTTTAAACCAGTGCACATTCAAAAAATTTTTTTGACTCCTTCATAACTTAACGAAAAAATAAAAATATGAATTTAGTACTTTTTGGATATTCGGACGTTTAAGGGGTTTAAATTGTACCTATTTTTGGTACTTTTTTCATAAAACATTGTTTTTGGTTTATTAACTTATACATATGAATACATAATAACAGGCTCCCACTACGATGTTGCAACTTTTTGGAATACAATTTTTATTTCGTTAATGGGGAGGAAAAAAGTACCAAAAGGGGTAAAAACGGGAAATTTGATTTTATTCAACCACAATGATCCAATTTAGATAAAATTTTTAAATTTAGAAACACTAAATATCCTAATGGGGTGTTATTTGGAACCCCGGTATCAAGTGATATTTTTTGGTACTTTTCATTCTCCAACTGGTCCTTTTTGAGTTTTCTATGATATTGAAATAGAAACATGAAATTAATAATAAAGGGACTTTTCGCTACTTTTTCGTTCTACACAGGTACTTTGAGTTTGAGTTTTCTTTAAAATTAAAGCTAGAAACATGAAATTAAGCATGTAGAGCTCGGAGTAAATGAGAATCTATAAAATGGGACTTTTTGGTACTTTTTCGTTCTTCAAAAGGTACTTTTTGAATTTTCTATAATATTGAACCTAGAAACATGAAATTAAACATGTAGAGACCGGAGTAAATGAGAATCTATAAAAGGGGACTTTTTGGTACTTTTTCGTCCTTTGACTGGTACTTTTTGAGTTTTCTATAAAATTTAACCTAGAAACATGAAATTAAGCATGTAGAGCCCGGAGTAAATGAGAATCTATATAAGGGGACTTTTTGGTACTTTTTCGTCCTTCGACTGGTACTTTTTGAGTTTTCTATAAAATTTAACCTAGAAACATGAAATTAAGCATGCGGAGCCCTTAGTAAATGAGAATCTATAAAAGGGGACTATTTGGTACTTTTTCGTCTTTCGACTGGTACTTTTTGAGTTTTCTATAAAATTTAACCTAGAAACATGAAATTAAGCATGTAGAGCCCTTAGTAAATGAGAATCTATAAAAGGGGACTTTTTGGTACTTTTTCGTCCTTCGACTGGTACTTTTTGAGTTTTCTATAAAATTTAACCTAGAAACACGAAATTAAGCATGTAGAGCCCTTAGTAAATGAGAATCTATAAAAGGGGACTTTTTGGTACTTTTTCGTCTTTCGACTGATACTTTTTGAGTTTTCTATAAAATTTAACCTAGAAACATGAAATTAAGCATGTAGAGCCCGGAGTAAATGAGAATCTATAAAAGGGGACTCTTTGGAACTTTTTCGTCTTTCGACTGGTACTTTTTGAGTTTTCTATAAAATTTAACCTAGAAACATGAATTTAAGCATGTAGAGCCCAGAGTAAATGAGAATCTATAATAGGGGACTTTTTGGTACTTTTTCGTCCTTCGACTTTTTGAGTTTTCTATAAAATTTAACCTAGAAACATGAAATTAAGCATGTAGAGCCCAGAGTAAATGAGAATCTATAATAGGGAACTTTTTGGTACTTTTTCGTCCTTCGACTGGTACTTTTTGAGTTTTCTATAAAATTTAATCTAGAAACATGAAATTAAGCAAGTAGAGCCCTTGGTAAATGAGAATCTATAAAAGGGGACTTTTTGGTACTTTTTCGTCCTTCGACTGGTACTTTTTGAGTTTTCTATAAAATTTAACCTAGAAACATGAAATTAAGCATGTAGAGCCCTTAGTAAATGAGAATCTATAAAAGGGGACTTTTTGGTACTTTTTCGTCTTTCGACTGGTACTTTTTGAGTTTTCTATAAAATTTAACCTAGAAACATGAAATTAAGCATGCGGAGGCCTTAGTTAATGAGAATCTATAAAAGGGGACTTTTTGGTACTTTTTCGTCCTTCGACTGGTACTTTTTGAGTTTTCTATAAAATTTAACCTAGAAGCATAAAATTAAGCATGTAGAGCCCTTATTAAATGAGAATCTATAAAAGGGGACTATTTGGTACTTTTTCGTCTTTCGACTGGTATTTTTTGAGTTTTCTATAAAATTTAACCTAGAAACATGAAATTAAGCATGTAGAGCCCTTAGTAAATGAGAATCTATAAAAGGGGACTTTTTGGTACTTTTCCTGAAGTAAATGAGAATCTATAAAAGGGGATTTTTTGGTACTTTTTCGTCCTTCGACTGGTACTTTTTGAGTTTTCTATTAAATTGAACCTAGAAACATGAAAATAAGCATTTAGAGCCCGTAGTAAATGAGAATCTATAAAAGGGGACTTTTTGGTACTTTTTCGTTCTTCAAAAGGTACTTTATGAATTTTCTATAATATTGAAAATAGAAACATGAAAGTATGCATGTAGAGCCTGGATTAAGTGAGAAACTATAAAAGGGGACTTTTTGGTACTTTTTTGTTCTTCAAAAGGTACTTTTTGAATTTTCTATAATATTGAACCTAGAAACATGAAATTAAACATGTAGAGCCCGAATTAAGTGAGGACCTATAAAAGGGGACTTTTTGGTACTTTTTCGTTCTTCAAAAGGTACTTTTTGAATTTTCTATAATATTGATCCTAGAAGCATGAAATTAAGCATGTAGAGCCTGGAGTAAATGAGAATCTATAAAAGGGGACTTTTTGGTACTTTTTCGTTCTTCAAAAGGTACTTTTTGAATTTTCTATAATATTGAACCTAGAAACGTGAAATTAAGCAAGTACAGCCAAGATTAAGTGATAACCTATAAAAGGGGACTTTTCGGCACTTTTTCGTTCTTCAAAAGGTACTTTTTGAATTTTCTATAATATTGAACCTAGAAACATGAAATTAAGTACGTAGAGCCCGGAGTAAGTGAGAACATATAAAAGAGGACTTTTTGGTAATTTTTCGTTCTTCAAAAGGTACTTTATGAATTTTCTATAATATTGAAAATAGAAACATGAAAGTATGCATGTAGAGCCTGGATTAAGTGAGAAACTATAAAAGGGGACTTTTTGGTACTTTTTTATTCTTCAAAAGGTACTTTTTGAATTTTCTATAATATTGAACCTAGAAACATGAAATTAAACATGTAGAGCCCGAATTAAGTGAGGACCTATAAAAGGGAACTTTTTGGTACTTTTTCGTTCTTCAAAAGGTACTTTTTGAATTTTCTATAATATTGATCCTAGAAGCATGAAATTAAGCATGTAGAGCCTGGAGTAAATGAGAATCTATAAAAGGGGACTTTTTGGTACTTTTTCGTTCTTCAAAAAGTACTTTTTGAATTTTCTATAATATTGATCCTAGAAGAATGAAATTCGCACCCCATGTATCTTTTAAACCAGTGCACATTCAAAAAATTTTTTTGACTCCTTCATAACTTAACGAAAAAATAAAAATATGAATTTAGTACTTTTTGGATATTCGGACGTTTAAGGGGTTTAAATTGTACCTATTTTTGGTACTTTTTTCATAAAACATTGTTTTTGGTTTATTAACTTATACATATGAATACATAATAACAGGCTCCCACTACGATGTTGCAACTTTTTGGAATACAATTTTTATTTCGTTAATGGGGAGGAAAAAGTACCAAAAGGGGTAAAAACGGGAAATTTGATTTTATTCAACCACAATGATCCAATTTAGATAAAATTTTTAAATTTAGAAACACTAAATATCCTAATGGGGTGTTATTTGGAACCCCGGTATCAAGTGATATTTTTTGGTACTTTTCATTCTCCAACTGGTCCTTTTGAGTTTTCTATGATATTGAAATAGAAACATGAAATTAATAATAAAGGGACTTTTCGCTACTTTTTCGTTCTACACAGGTACTTTGAGTTTGAGTTTTCTTTAAAATTAAAGCTAGAAACATGAAATTAAGCATGTAGAGCTCGGAGTAAATGAGAATCTATAAAATGGGACTTTTTGGTACTTTTTCGTTCTTCAAAAGGTACTTTTTGAATTTTCTATAATATTGAACCTAGAAACATGAAATTAAACATGTAGAGACCGGAGTAAATGAGAATCTATAAAAGGGGACTTTTTGGTACTTTTTCGTCCTTTGACTGGTACTTTTTGAGTTTTCTATAAAATTTAACCTAGAAACATGAAATTAAGCATGTAGAGCCCGGAGTAAATGAGAATCTATATAAGGGGACTTTTTGGTACTTTTTCGTCCTTCGACTGGTACTTTTTGAGTTTTCTATAAAATTTAACCTAGAAACATGAAATTAAGCATGCGGAGCCCTTAGTAAATGAGAATCTATAAAAGGGGACTATTTGGTACTTTTTCGTCTTTCGACTGGTACTTTTGAGTTTTCTATAAAATTTAACCTAGAAACATGAAATTAAGCATGTAGAGCCCTTAGTAAATGAGAATCTATAAAAGGGGACTTTTTGGTACTTTTTCGTCCTTCGACTGGTACTTTTTGAGTTTTCTATAAAATTTAACCTAGAAACACGAAATTAAGCATGTAGAGCCCTTAGTAAATGAGAATCTATAAAAGGGGACTTTTTGGTACTTTTTCGTCTTTCGACTGATACTTTTTGAGTTTTCTATAAAATTTAACCTAGAAACATGAAATTAAGCATGTAGAGCCCGGAGTAAATGAGGATCTATAAAAGGGGACTTTTTGGAACTGTTTTCGTCTTTCGACTGGTACTTTTTGAGTTTTCTATAAAATTTAACCTAGAAACATGAATTTAAGCATGTAGAGCCCAGAGTAAATGAGAATCTATAATAGGGGACTTTTTGGTACTTTTTCGTCCTTCGACTGGTACTTTTTGAGTTTTCTATAAAATTTAACCTAGAAACATGAAATTAAGCATGTAGAGCCCAGAGTAAATGAGAATCTATAATAGGGAACTTTTTGGTACTTTTTCGTCCTTCGACTGGTACTTTTTGAGTTTTCTATAAAATTTAACCTAGAAACATGAAATTAAGCAAGTAGAGCCCTTGGTAAATGAGAATCTATAAAAGGGGACTTTTTGGTACTTTTTCGTCCTTCGACTGGTACTTTTTGAGTTTTCTATAAAATTTAACCTAGAAACATGAAATTAAGCATGTAGAGCCCTTAGTAAATGAGAATCTATAAAAGGGGACTTTTTGGTACTTTTTCGTCTTTCGACTGGTACTTTTTGAGTTTTCTATAAAATTTAACCTAGAAACATGAAATTAAGCATGCGGAGGCCTTAGTTAATGAGAATCTATAAAAGGGGACTTTTTGGTACTTTTTCGTCCTTCGACTGGTACTTTTTGAGTTTTCTATTAAATTGAACCTAGAAACATGAAAATAAGCATTTAGAGCCCGTAGTAAATGAGAATCTATAAAAGGGGACTTTTTGGTACTTTTTCGTTCTTCAAAAGGTACTTTATGAATTTTCTATAATATTGAAAATAGAAACATGAAAGTATGCATGTAGAGCCTGGATTAAGTGAGAAACTATAAAAGGGGACTTTTTGGTACTTTTTTGTTCTTCAAAAGGTACTTTTTGAATTTTCTATAATATTGAACCTAGAAACATGAAATTAAACATGTAGAGTCCGAATTAAGTGAGGACCTATAAAAGGGGACTTTTTGGTACTTTTTCGTTCTTCAAAAGGTACTTTTTGAATTTTCTATAATATTGATCCTAGAAGCATGAAATTAAGCATGTAGAGCCTGGTGTAAATGAGAATCTATAAAAGGGTACTTTTTGGTACTTTTTCGTTCTTCAAAAGGTACTTTTTGAATTTTCTATAATATTGAACCTAGAAACGTGAAATTAAGCAAGTACAGCCAAGATTAAGTGATAACCTATAAAAGGGGACTTTTCGGCACTTTTTCGTTCTTCAAAAGGTACTTTTTGAATTTTCTATAATATTGAACCTAGAAACATGAAATTAAGTACGTAGAGCCCGGAGTAAGTGAGAACATATAAAAGAGGACTTTTTGGTAATTTTTCGTTCTTCAAAAGGTACTTTTTGTGTTTTTTATAACATGAAATTAACCATGTGGAGCCCGGAGTTAATGAGAATCTATAAAAGGGGACCCTTTGGTAATTTTTCGTTCTTCAACTGGTACTTTTTTAATTTTCTATAATGTTGAACTTAGGAACATGAAATTAAATAAAAGAGGTCTTTTGTTACTTTTTCGTACTTCATTGGTACTTTTTGAGTTTTCTAAAATATTGAATATATAAACATAAATTTAAATAGGGGACTTTTTGATATTGCAGATATATATACATTTACAATAATATTTATTTTATTTCATTACGATGAGGGTAGCGAAGCACACTGGGTATAGCTAGTATAAACATAAATTTAAATAGGGGACTTTTTGATATTGCAGATATATATACATTTACAATAATATTTATTTTATTTCATTACGATGAGGGTAGCGAAGCACACTGGGTATAGCTAGTGTATGTATAAAACAGTAGTGTTAATTTGAATATAATGATTCCAGCTAGCGTTTAAATACTTAAGTATTTAAAGTAAATGAGAATCTATAAAAGGGGACTTTTTGGTACTTTTTCGTCCTTCGACTGGTACTTTTTGAGTTTTCTATTAAATTGAACCTAGAAACATGAAAATAAGCATTTAGAGCCCGTAGTAAATGAGAATCTATAAAAGAGGACTTTTTGGTACTTTTTCGTTCTTCAAAAGGTACTTCATGAATTTTCTATAATATTGAAAATAGAAACATGAAAGTATGCATGTAGAGCCTGGATTAAGTGAGAAACTATAAAAGGGGACTTTTTGGTACTTTTTTGTTCTTCAAAAGGTACTTTTTGAATTTTCTATAATATTGAACCTAGAAACATGAAATTAAACATGTAGAGCCCGAATTAAGTGAGGACCTATAAAAGGGAACTTTTTGGTACTTTTTCGTTCTTCAAAAGGTACTTTTTGAATTTTCTATAATATTGATCCTAGAAGCATGAAATTAAGCATGTAGAGCCTGGAGTAAATGAGAATCTATAAAAGGGTACTTTTTGGTACTTTTTCGTTCTTCAAAAGGTACTTTTTGAATTTTCTATAATATTGATCCTAGAAGCATGAAATTAAGCATATAGAGCCTGGAGTAAATGAGAATCTATAAGAGTGGACTTTTTGGTACTTTTTCGTTCTTCAAAAGGTACTTTTTGAATTTTCTATAATATTGAACCTAGAAACGTGAAATTAAGCAAGTACAGCCAAGATTAAGTGATAACCTATAAAAGGGGACTTTTCGGCACTTTTTCGTTCTTCAAAAGGTACTTTTTGAATTTTCTATAATATTGAACCTAGAAACATGAAATTAAGTACGTAGAGCCCGGAGTAAGTGAGAACATATAAAAGAGGACTTTTTGGTAATTTTTCGTTCTTCAAAAGGTACTTTTTGTGTTTTTTATAACATGAAATTAACCATGTGGAGCCCGGAGTTAATGAGAATCTATAAAAGGGGACCTTTGGTAATTTTTCGTTCTTCAACTGGTACTTTTTTAATTTTCTATAATATTGAACTTAGGAACATGAAATTAAATAAAAGAGGTCTTTTGTTACTTTTTCGTACTTCATTGGTACTTTTTGAGTTTTCTAAAATATTGAATATATAAACATAAATTTAAATAGGGGACTTTTTGATATTGCAGATATATATACATTTACAATAATATTTATTTTATTTCATTACGATGAGGGTAGCGAAGCACACTGGGTATAGCTAGTATAAACATAAATTTAAATAGGGGACTTTTTGATATTGCAGATATATATACATTTACAATAATATTTATTTTATTTCATTACGATGAGGGTAGCGAAGCACACTGGGTATAGCTAGTGTATGTATAAAACAGTAGTGTTAATTTGAATATAATGATTCCAGCTAGCGTTTAAATACTTAAGTATTTAAAGTAAATGAGAATCTATAAAAGGGGATTTTTTGGTACTTTTTATACCCACCATCAAAAAAGATGGGGGGTATATTGTTTTTGTCATTCCGTTTGTAACACATTGAAATATTCGTCTAAGTCCCACAAAAGTATATATTCTGGGTCCTTATTAGATTCTAAGACGATCTAGCCATGTCCGTCCGTCTGTCCGTCTGTCCGTCTGTCTGTCTGTCCGTCTGTCTGTCTGTCTGTCTGTTGAAAACACGATAGAGTCCAAATGGAAGCAGCTAGCGAGCTGAAATTTTGCACAGATACTTTTAGTTGATGCAGTTTGTTTGGTATTGAAAATGGGCAATATCGGTCCACAATTTCGCCTAGCCCCCATATAAGGCCCCCTTCAGAAAATGACTTTATCGCTCATAACTTGCTAAGGGAAGAACCAATAGCGGTGAGATTTGGCACAAACATGTTTCATGGGAATCAAAAGGTCTTTGTTATATTTTATAAGGATCGGTCCATAATTGACCCTACCCCCCATATAAAATCCCCTTCAGAAAATGACTTTATCGCCCATAACTGGCTAAGAGAAGCATCAATAGCGGTGAAATTCGGCACAAACATGTTCTATGGGAACTTAAATCTCTCTGTAAAATTTTATAAGGATCGGTCCATAATTGACCCTACCCCCCATATAAAGTCCCCTTCAGAAAATGACTTTATCGCCCATAACTGCCTAAGAGAAGCATCAATAGCAGTGAAATTCGGCACAAACATGTTTTATGGGAACCTAAATCTCCTTGTAAAATTTTATAAGGATCGGTCCATAATTGACCCTACCCCCCATATAAAATCCCCTTCAAAAAATGACTTTATCGCCCATAACTGGCTAAGAGAAGCATCAATAGCGGTGAAATTCGGCACAAACATGTTCTATGGGAACTTAAATCTCACTGTAAAATTTTATAAGGATCGGTCCATAATTGACCCTACCCCCATATAAAATCCCCTTCAGAAAATGACTTTATCGCTCATAACTTGCTAGGGGAAGAACCAATATCGGTGAAATTCGGCACAAACATATTTTATGGGAACCTAAATCTCTTTTTAAAATTTTATAAGGATAGGCTCATAATTGACCCTACCGCCCATATAAAGTCCCCTTCAGAAAATGACTTTATCTCCCATAACTGGCTAAGAGAAGCATCAATAGCGGTGAAATTCGGCACAAACATGTTCTATGGGAACATAAATCTCTTTGTAAAATTTTATAAGGATAGGCCCATAATTGACCCTACCCCCCATATAAAGTCCCCTTCAGAAAATGACTTTATCGCATATAACTGGATAAGAGAATCGTTAATAGCGGTGAAATTAGGCACAAACATGTTTTATGGGAACATTAATCTCTTCATATAATTTTATAAGGATCGGTCCATAATTGACCCTACCCCCCATATAAAGTCCCCTTCAGAAGATGACTTTATCGCCCATAACTGGCTAAGAAAAGTATCAATAGCGATGAAATTCGGCACAAACATGTTTTATGGGAACATAAATCTCTTTGTAAAATTTTATAAGGATAGGCCCATAATTGACCCTACCCCCCATATAAAGTCCCCTTCAGAAAATGACTTTATCGGCCATAACTGGCTAAGAGAAACATCAATAGCGGTGGAATTCCGCACAGACATGTTTTATGGGAACGTAAATTTCTTCGTAAAATTTTATAAGGATCGGTCCATACTTGACCCTACCCCCCATTTAAAGTCCCCTTCAGAAAATGACTTTATGGCCTATAACTGGCTAAGAGAAGCATCAATAGCGGTGAAATTCAGCACAAACATGTTTTATGGGAACATTAATCTCTTCATATAATTTTATAAGGATCGGTCCATAATTGACCCTACCCCCCATATAAAGTCCCCTTCAGAAGATGACTTTATCGCCCATAACTGGCTAAGAAAAGCATCAATAGCGATGAAATTCGGCACAAACATGTTTTATGGGAACATAAATCTCTTTGTAAAATTTTATAAGGATAGGCCCATAATTGACCCTACCCCCATATAAAGTACCCTTCAGAAAATGACTTTATCGCCCATAACTTTCTAAGAGAAGCATCAATAGCTGTGAAATTCGGCACAAACATGTTTTATGGGAACATAAATCTCTTCGTAGAATTTTATAAGGATCGGTCCATAATTGACCCTACCTCCTATAAGGTCCCCTTCAGAAAAGGACTTTAATGCTCATATCTACCTTAAGAAGCATATGCATAACAATAAAATTCGACATAAAAAAGTTTTATAGGAACTAAAATCATTTTCTTAAATTTTATGAGGATGTGTCCATAATTGACCCTAACCCCCTAATAAGGTCTCCTTTATACAATGACTTTAACGCTCATTACTGACTCAAAAATGTGAGTACAGCGGTAAAATTATACATAAACAAATTTCGTGCGAGCCAAAACCTCTCTATCAAATTTTATAAGGATCGGTCCTTATTGAAATCGGTCTATAATTGATTCGCTCCAGAAAATCACTTAAACGCTCATGTGTGACTCAAAAGTTCTTCCAAATTATGGTAGTTTTATAGGAACTGAAATTTTTCAACTGAATTTGATGAAGATCGGTCGATAACTATCAAACCCCCATTTTCGGCTTTCTTCAGAAAATTACTTTAAACCTCATGACTGAATTAAAAATACGAGTACAGCGACATTAGATACAAACAATTATTGAATAAACCGACAAGGATAGGTCCATAATTGACTCTACCCTCCATATAACCACTCTTACAAAAAAACAGTTTTTGGTTATAAATATTGGGTCAAACAAAATTAATATTTTTAATTCGGAATAGCACGGTCCATGCTTAAGCCCTTGGCTCTCTTCCAAATATGTCCGTGATGTTCATATTAATATCAACATATGATTCAAACTAGATCGATAATATCAAAATTTATTAATAAGGATGATTTGATGGTGGGTATATAAGATTCGGCATGGCCGAATATAACACTCTTACTTGTTCGTCCTTCGACTGGTACTTTTTGAGTTTTCTATTAAATTGAACCTAGAAACATGAAAATAAGCATTTAGAGCCCGTAGTAAATGAGAATCTATAAAAGGGGACTTTTTGGTACTTTTTCGTTCTTCAAAAGGTACTTTATGAATTTTCTATAATATTGAAAATAGAAACATGAAAGTATGCATGTAGAGCCTGGATTAAGTGAGAAACTATAAAAGGGGACTTTTTGGTACTTTTTTGTTCTTCAAAAGGTACTTTTTGAATTTTCTATAATATTGAACCTAGAAGCATGAAATTAAACATGTAGAGCCCGAATTAAGTGAGGACCTATAAAAGGGAACTTTTTGGTACTTTTTCGTTCTTCAAAAGGTACTTTTTGAATTTTCTATAATATTGATCCTAGAAGCATGAAATTAAGCATGTAGAGCCTGGAGTAAATGAGAATCTATAAAAGGGGACTTTTTGGTACTTTTTCGTTCTTCAAAAGGTACTTTTTGAATTTTCTATAATATTGATCCTAGAAGCATGAAATTAAGCATATAGAGCCTGGAGTAAATGAGAATCTATAAGAGGGGACTTTTTGGTACTTTTTCGTTCTTCAAAAGGTACTTTTTGAATTTTCTATAATATTGAACCTAGAAACGTGAAATTAAGCAAGTACAGCCAAGATTAAGTGATAACCTATAAAAGGGGACTTTTCGGCACTTTTTCGTTCTTCAAAAGGTACTTTTTGAATTTTCTATAATATTGAACCTAGAAACATGAAATTAAGTACGTAGAGCCCGGAGTAAGTGAGAACATATAAAAGAGGACTTTTTGGTAATTTTTCGTTCTTCAAAAGGTACTTTTTGTGTTTTTTATAACATGAAATTAACCATGTGGAGCCCGGAGTTAATGAGAATCTATAAAAGGGGACCCTTTGGTAATTTTTCGTTCTTCAACTGGTACTTTTTTAATTTTCTATAATGTTGAACTTAGGAACATGAAATTAAATAAAAGAGGTCTTTTGTTACTTTTTCGTACTTCATTGGTACTTTTTGAGTTTTCTAAAATATTGAATATATAAACATAAATTTAAATAGGGGACTTTTTGATATTGCAGATATATATACATTTACAATAATATTTATTTTATTTCATTACGATGAGGGTAGCGAAGCACACTGGGTATAGCTAGTATAAACATAAATTTAAATAGGGGACTTTTTGATATTGCAGATATATATACATTTACAATAATATTTATTTTATTTCATTACGATGAGGGTAGCGAAGCACACTGGGTATAGCTAGTGTATGTATAAAACAGTAGTGTTAATTTGAATATAATGATTCCAGCTAGCGTTTAAATACTTAAGTATTTAAAGTAAATGAGAATCTATAAAAGGGGACTTTTTGGTACTTTTTCGTCCTTCGACTGGTACTTTTTGAGTTTTCTATTAAATTTAACCTAGAAACATGAAAATAAGCATTTAGAGCCCGTAGTAAATGAGAATCTATAAAAGAGGACTTTTTGGTACTTTTTCGTTCTTCAAAAGGTACTTCATGAATTTTCTATAATATTGAAAATAGAAACATGAAAGTATGCATGTAGAGCCTGGATTAAGTGAGAAACTATAAAAGGGGACTTTTTGGTACTTTTTTGTTCTTCAAAAGGTACTTTTTGAATTTTCTATAATATTGAACCTAGAAACATGAAATTAAACATGTAGAGCCCGAATTAAGTGAGGACCTATAAAAGGGAACTTTTTGGTACTTTTTCGTTCTTCAAAAGGTACTTTTTGAATTTTCTATAATATTGATCCTAGAAGCATGAAATTAAGCATGTAGAGCCTGGAGTAAATGAGAATCTATAAAAGGGTACTTTTTGGTACTTTTTCGTTCTTCAAAAGGTACTTTTTGAATTTTCTATAATATTGATCCTAGAAGCATGAAATTAAGCATATAGAGCCTGGAGTAAATGAGAATCTATAAGAGTGGACTTTTTGGTACTTTTTCGTTCTTCAAAAGGTACTTTTTGAATTTTCTATAATATTGAACCTAGAAACGTGAAATTAAGCAAGTACAGCCAAGATTAAGTGATAACCTATAAAAGGGGACTTTTCGGCACTTTTTCGTTCTTCAAAAGGTACTTTTTGAATTTTCTATAATATTGAACCTAGAAACATGAAATTAAGTACGTAGAGCCCGGAGTAAGTGAGAACATATAAAAGAGGACTTTTTGGTAATTTTTCGTTCTTCAAAAGGTACTTTTTGTGTTTTTTATAACATGAAATTAACCATGTGGAGCCCGGAGTTAATGAGAATCTATAAAAGGGGACCTTTGGTAATTTTTCGTTCTTCAACTGGTACTTTTTTAATTTTCTATAATATTGAACTTAGGAACATGAAATTAAATAAAAGAGGTCTTTTGTTACTTTTTCGTACTTCATTGGTACTTTTTGAGTTTTCTAAAATATTGAATATATAAACATAAATTTAAATAGGGGACTTTTTGATATTGCAGATATATATACATTTACAATAATATTTATTTTATTTCATTACGATGAGGGTAGCGAAGCACACTGGGTATAGCTAGTATAAACATAAATTTAAATAGGGGACTTTTTGATATTGCAGATATATATACATTTACAATAATATTTATTTTATTTCATTACGATGAGGGTAGCGAAGCACACTGGGTATAGCTAGTGTATGTATAAAACAGTAGTGTTAATTTGAATATAATGATTCCAGCTAGCGTTTAAATACTTAAGTATTTAAAGTAAATGAGAATCTATAAAAGGGGATTTTTTGGTACTTTTTCGTCCTTCGACTGGTACTTTTTGAGTTTTCTATTAAATTGAACCTAGAAACATGAAAATAAGCATTTAGAGCCCGTAGTAAATGAGAATCTATAAAAGGGGACTTTTTGGTACTTTTTCGTTCTTCAAAAGGTACTTTATGAATTTTCTATAATATTGAAAATAGAAACATGAAAGTATGCATGTAGAGCCTGGATTAAGTGAGAAACTATAAAAGGGGACTTTTTGGTACTTTTTTGTTCTTCAAAAGGTACTTTTTGAATTTTCTATAATATTGAACCTAGAAGCATGAAATTAAACATGTAGAGCCCGAATTAAGTGAGGACCTATAAAAGGGAACTTTTTGGTACTTTTTCGTTCTTCAAAAGGTACTTTTTGAATTTTCTATAATATTGATCCTAGAAGCATGAAATTAAGCATGTAGAGCCTGGAGTAAATGAGAATCTATAAAAGGGGACTTTTTGGTACTTTTTCGTTCTTCAAAAGGTACTTTTTGAATTTTCTATAATATTGATCCTAGAAGCATGAAATTAAGCATATAGAGCCTGGAGTAAATGAGAATCTATAAGAGGGGACTTTTTGGTACTTTTTCGTTCTTCAAAAGGTACTTTTTGAATTTTCTATAATATTGAACCTAGAAACGTGAAATTAAGCAAGTACAGCCAAGATTAAGTGATAACCTATAAAAGGGGACTTTTCGGCACTTTTTCGTTCTTCAAAAGGTACTTTTTGAATTTTCTATAATATTGAACCTAGAAACATGAAATTAAGTACGTAGAGCCCGGAGTAAGTGAGAACATATAAAAGAGGACTTTTTGGTAATTTTTCGTTCTTCAAAAGGTACTTTTTGTGTTTTTTATAACATGAAATTAACCATGTGGAGCCCGGAGTTAATGAGAATCTATAAAAGGGGACCCTTTGGTAATTTTTCGTTCTTCAACTGGTACTTTTTTAATTTTCTATAATATTGAACTTAGGAACATGAAATTAAATAAAAGAGGTCTTTTGTTACTTTTTCGTACTTCATTGGTACTTTTTGAGTTTTCTAAAATATTGAATATATAAACATAAATTTAAATAGGGGACTTTTTGATATTGCAGATATATATACATTTACAATAATATTTATTTTATTTCATTACGATGAGGGTACCGAAGCACACTGGGTATAGCTAGTGTATGTATAAAACAGTAGTGTTAATTTGAATATAATGATTCCAGCTAGCGTTTAAATACTTAAGTAAAATTTTAATGTATTTTTTTTTTTTTTTGTTACGAAAATGAAACACAAATAAAATTTTAGCTCATAGTGATCATACGTAATCTAGAAACAGGACCTAAACGCGCAAATAGTTTAAAAAATATTGAAAGTTAAGATTTAACTCAAATAAATCTAAATAGGTTAAAAATGCAATATTCATCAAATGAAAGCCGAAAGGTACAACTTGAAAAAGTCTTTAAATGTTTATAACTCCTAAAACAATTAAGAGAGAGACGAAATTTAATATAAAATCATTTTTAATTAAACATATTAGACTTCGTTTAAAAATTATGGAAATGGAAGCCGTTTAGAGTTGTTAACTTATTCCTAAAATAGTATTTTAATGTAAAATATGACAACTTACTTTTTAGATTTATTTATATAATCCTTGAAGATAATTACTTTTTGGTATATATTTAATAAACTTCACCAATTAACAAAACCCTCTTAAATGTTTATTAAGAGTTGATGTCGTACAGAAGTGACTACAATCCACACTTCCAGATGAATAAAATACAACTGTGAACAAATGTGAACACTCTTCAAACTGTCTTCCAGAAGTGACATAAACATACAAATCAAGAAGATACAAATTAGGAAACAATGTATTTTGTTATTGTAAAATGTGTGTTCTCACCCAACTCTCATTCAGAAGTCACTAAAACGTATACTTCCAGATGAAAAAAATTCAACAGTCATGGTTTTTTGTTTAAGCAAAATGGATGCACTCTTCTAACTATCATCCGGAAGTAACTTAAAAGTATATTTCTAGAAGACGAAAATTCGAAATCAATGTATTTTGTTTTTGTAAAATGTGCGTTCTCGTCTGACAATCGTCCAGAAGTGTTTCTGACGTGGCGTCGGGGGTGATGCGCAATAGTTTTGTCTTATAAATGTTTGAAGGGATTATATGTATATGAATGTTTACGTAGAGCCGCTATCGGCAGACATATCCCTTCAAACATTTAAAAGACAAAACTATTGCGCATCACCCCAGACGCCACGTCAGAAACACTTCTGGACGATTGTCAGACGAGAACGCACATTTTACAAAAACAAAATACATTGATTTCGAATTTTCGTCATCTAGAAATATACTTTTAAGTTACTTCCGGACGATAGTTAAAAGAGTGCATCCATTTTGCTTAAACAAAAAACCATGTCTGTTGAATTTTTATCATCTGGAAGTATACGTTTTAGTGACTTCTGTATGAGAGTTGGGTGAGAACACACATTTTACAATAACAAAATACTTTGTTTCCTAATTTGTATCTTCTTGATTTGTATGTTTATGTCACTTCTGGAAAACAGTTTGAAGAGTGTTCACATTAATGTTGTATTTTATTCATCTGGAAGTGTGGATTGTAGTCACTTCTGTACGATTGTCAGACGAGAGCACACATTTTACAGAAACAAAATACATTGATTTCTAGTTTTCGCCGTCTGGAAGTATACTTTTAGGTTACTTCCGGATGATAGTAAGAAGAGTACAAAAACAAAAAATATAAATACTCCATTTTTTAGCGTGAACGTGAAAAAAAATAAAAATAAATAATGCAGAAATTTTGCAAAGTTCAGTGATATTTTGTGTTTTGTCCAGTCATGTTCAATTTTAATTATTCATTGTAAAACTTAAATGAGTTATTGAATTTAATATTCATAGAAAAATAGTGTAATTAATATATTGTGAATATTAAGCAATAAGAAACAATATTTCAGTGTTGTGTTAAAAGTCAACATTTAAGAAGGTTTTGTTAATTGGTGAAGTTTATTAAATATATACCAAAAAGTAATTATCTTCAAGGATTATATAAATAAAATTAAAAAGTAAGTTGTCATATTTTACATTAAAATACTATTTTAGGAATATGTTAACAACTCTAAACGGCTTCCATTTCCATTATTTTTAAAGAAAGTCTAATATGTTTAATTAAAAATGATTTTATATTAAATTTCGTCTCTCTCTTAATTGGTTTAGGAGTTATAAGCATTTATAGACTTTTTCAAGTTGTACGTTTCGGCTTTCATTTGATGAACATTGCATTTTTAACCTATTTAGATTTATTTGAGTTAAATCTTAACTTTCAATATTTTTTAAGCTATTTGCGCGTTTAGGTCTGGAATCGTTATATTGAAATTAATACTACTGCTTTATACATAAATTATTTTTTGACTTGGGTCACTCGACACGAAAGTGCCCATATAAGATATTTAATATTGAAATCAGATAGATTTAGACCCACCTTTTTTAAATAAATACAATTTTATTAATTTTCATATAGCTTTGGATTTAATTATTCTAATTATAGGTACTTTTTTGGTTATTAACACCAGGTCTTTCTATGACCTATCATATGATACTAATATTCTTAATATTGAGCATGCCGTTCCCAAGATATTGAACCTAAGTAGATAGTTTTTGAACGTGTATAACTCCTTAATTAGAAGAGAGCTAACAAAAAATAGTATTGCAATATTAGTGTCAAAAGCAATATCCCGTTTAGGGTCGTTAAGGTGTTTCTATCGTTAGTGACTGTAAATAATTTTAAAAATAATCCATGACTTAGTAATTTCAGATCTTTATAGACGGTTTAATTCCAAGTTATTTAAAAAATGTTCATGAAAGGTAATGTTTTTATTGATTCAAAACTATAAATAAATTAATTAATAAATTTTTAATTATTTTATTTTTTTTCGAAAGCAGTAGCTAAGATTGTACCCCCTATTAAAATACTTCTAACCGAATTAAAATATAAAAAAGGGATCTGGTAAGTAATATATGTCTTATTTCATCACGTAGTTCCATTAAAAATGTCGACTATTTGCAGAAAATGTACAAAAATGGATCTGACCGTTTAAACTTTGGTTGTAAATGTATTGGACATAAGAGAATCCTATTTTTATTGCTTCCTAAAGTATAACAGGTAATTTCAATATATACAAAAGTATGTATATTCAATATTAATTATAACATTATTTTGGTTTATTTCGTTGAAGGATTAATGCGTTCCAAAATATAACTCTTACAATTTGATGGATTAATCATAAAATTGATGAAGAACTACAAAAATATTTTAGAGTCCAACGTTTTACAATTTTTGGAAGTATACCAGTCAGCAGTTATAATATTAATACAGATTTACTGAAAATTATCTTATTATAAGGTAATAATTCTAAATTTTTGATACATATGTACATTAGACCGACTCACTCTGTATGGAAAACAAAAACGTGTTTTTGTTACCTCTCTCAAAATTTATATTGCTTTGTTATATGATGATTCCCAAAATATTTTAAGTCTAGGGATGACCGTTCGAGAGCTGGACCAAATAAAAAAAAGGTATTTTGGAATTATTTTTTTTTTAATTTTTGTTTATTTTCAAACAAAATATCCAATACGGGGTATTGTTTAAAAGGTATTTTAAAGTCGCGTCCAATGATGTATTAATCATAAATAACCGTCTGCTTATAATTGTCATATTCCAAAATATTTAAAATTGTTAGGTTATTCACTAAGAAAAATAAAATGTATGCACAATTTTGCAAATTTTGCGCACCACTAGACTTGGCTTCAAAAAACCTTTCAAATGATACCACATACTATATATATTGTATAATTTAAAATGCTGTATAATTTAAAACAAAATAACTAAAAAGGGACTTTTTTGTAACCGGTTCAGCTCACGAACGGCCATCGATAGACTAGAAATATTTTGGGAACCATTATAAAACATAACAAAGATTTTTTGAAACTGGGTAAAATATTGAATTTAACATGAAGAATCATGTTCCCATACGATTTTTTCTTTAAAACTGTCCAGCTCACTAATGGACAACACTTAACCGAAAATATTTTGGGTAACATCATATTACATAACAGCGAATAATATGAGGGGGGTAACTCAAGCACCATTTTTTGTGAGTCGGTCTAATGTACATATATTACTTTTTTTTAGAATAGTTGTTAAATCAATTATATATTCTACTATTTTAATTTCAATTAATTCAATAAAAACTATAAAATTTCATTTTATTTAGATTTATTTTTATAGATTTTATTTTGGTGAGTACACAAATAGAAGAAGAGAAAACTTCCTAGTCACATCTAGAAGAGTCTTTGGCAATACCTTACTTCCAAGAGTCATCTAGAAGTTTCTTCTGCGGGTCTTCCAGAAGTATCTTCCATGTTACTCTTAGACGTTCCCCAGCTCGGCATCAGTTCTTCCCGACTGATGACAAGAATTCTTATACTTCCGCAACATCGCTGGCGAGCTTTTAGCACGTTTGGAAGTTTAACACGGGTAACTTCCGCAGTAGAAAATGTTTGTAGGGATACTTGCACTTTGCACTTGTATAAGTGTAAGAGTGAAAAAAAAACAAGAAAAGAAAAATAGTTGTACTCTCATCTTCACAACAACCCAGCGGTAAAAATACACATTATGTACTCGCTTATCTACCCAGCGGTAAAAATATACATTATGTACTCGCTTATCTAAGTGATATTTCGTGGCAGTCAGTGGTGATGCTTTCACTTATTCTTCTACTTAGATTTAACATAAAAGTGTCCTTGGCTGCCACATCGATGTGCTCTCGCTTAGAATGTAAGCCACAATATCATTAGTACAAATTAAAATTTCACTTACATAATGTGTGGAGTTCTAAGCGAAGTTAATGAGACGCCTATAAACGCTTGCAAATAGTAATGTAATGTATGTAGATTACAATCCTATTTGCATTTGTCTTCCCTTTTTGTTATAGAAAAAATATATATTTTTTTATATTTATTTTAAAATTATGTAAGTTTATTTAAAAATGATTATCAAATAATAAACATGTATTATAGTTAATTCAATAAAAATATAATTAAACAATTTTAACGAAGATAAATGAAATTAATCTTAATTTTCTTTTGAAACTTTTGGCCATCTTCCTTTACAGATCCTGTAAACAATCAGGAGGAAATTATCAGTATTAAAACTAGAATGTATGAAATAAATTTACACCAATTTTTAAATCCATTTCTGCCGTTTAGATCACCACAATTATTTTAAATTTTTACAATAAAATAACTTTTTTAACAAAACACAACTTCACTTACAAAAGATCAACTTTAAACTGATACAAAAAGATTCTTCTTTTCATGTAGTATACAAAAGAAAAACAAGTAAGAGTGTTATATTCGGCCATGCCGAATCTTATATACCCACCATCAAATCATCCTTATTAATAAATTTTGATATTATCGATCTAGTTTGAATCATATGTTGATATTAATATGAACATCACGGACATATTTGGAAGAGGGCCAAGGGCTTAAGCATGGACCGTGCTATTCCGAATTAAAAATATTAATTTTGTTTGACCCAATATTTATAACCAAAAACTGTTTTTTTGTAAGAGTGGTTATATGGAGGGTAGAGTCAATTATGGACCTATCCTTGTCGGTTTATTCAATAATTGTTTGTATCTAATGTCGCTGTACTCGTATTTTTAATTCAGTCATGAGGTTTAAAGTAATTTTCTGAAGAAAGCCGAAAATGGGGGTTTGATAGTTATCGACCGATCTTCATCAAATTCAGTTGAAAAATTTCAGTTCCTATAAAACTACCATAATTTGGAAGAACTTTTGAGTCACACATGAGCGTTTAAGTGATTTTCTGGAGCGAATCAATTATAGACCGATTTCAATAAGGACCGATCCTTATAAAATTTGATAGAGAGGTTTTGGCTCGCACGAAATTTGTTTATGTATAATTTTACCGCTGTACTCACATTTTTGAGTCAGTAATGAGCGTTAAAGTCATTGTATAAAGGAGACCTTATTAGGGGGTTAGGGTCAATTATGGACACATCCTCATAAAATTTAAGAAAATGATTTTAGTTCCTATAAAACTTTTTTATGTCGAATTTTATTGTTATGCATATGCTTCTTAAGGTAGATATGAGCATTAAAGTCCTTTTCTGAAGGGGACCTTATAGGAGGTAGGGTCAATTATGGACCGATCCTTATAAAATTCTACGAAGAGATTTATGTTCCCATAAAACATGTTTGTGCCGAATTTCACAGCTATTGATGCTTCTCTTAGAAAGTTATGGGCGATAAAGTCATTTTCTGAAGGGTACTTTATATGGGGGTAGGGTCAATTATGGGCCTATCCTTATAAAATTTTACAAAGAGATTTATGTTCCCATAAAACATGTTTGTGCCGAATTTCATCGCTATTGATGCTTTTCTTAGCCAGTTATGGGCGATAAAGTCATCTTCTGAAGGGGACTTTATATGGGGGGTAGGGTCAATTATGGACCGATCCTTATAAAATTATATGAAGAGATTAATGTTCCCATAAAACATGTTTGTGCTGAATTTCACCGCTATTGATGCTTCTCTTAGCCAGTTATAGGCCATAAAGTCATTTTCTGAAGGGGACTTTAAATGGGGGGTAGGGTCAAGTATGGACCGATCCTTATAAAATTTTACGAAGAAATTTACGTTCCCATAAAACATGTCTGTGCGGAATTCCACCGCTATTGATGTTTCTCTTAGCCAGTTATGGCCGATAAAGTCATTTTCTGAAGGGGACTTTATATGGGGGGTAGGGTCAATTATGGGCCTATCCTTATAAAATTTTACAAAGAGATTTATGTTCCCATAAAACATGTTTGTGCCGAATTTCATCGCTATTGATACTTTTCTTAGCCAGTTATGGGCGATAAAGTCATCTTCTGAAGGGGACTTTATATGGGGGGTAGGGTCAATTATGGACCGATCCTTATAAAATTATATGAAGAGATTAATGTTCCCATAAAACATGTTTGTGCCTAATTTCACCGCTATTAACGATTCTCTTATCCAGTTATATGCGATAAAGTCATTTTCTGAAGGGGACTTTATATGGGGGGTAGGGTCAATTATGGGCCTATCCTTATAAAATTTTACAAAGAGATTTATGTTCCCATAGAACATGTTTGTGCCGAATTTCACCGCTATTGATGCTTCTCTTAGCCAGTTATGGGAGATAAAGTCATTTTCTGAAGGGGACTTTATATGGGCGGTAGGGTCAATTATGAGCCTATCCTTATAAAATTTTAAAAAGAGATTTAGGTTCCCATAAAATATGTTTGTGCCGAATTTCACCGATATTGGTTCTTCCCCTAGCAAGTTATGAGCGATAAAGTCATTTTCTGAAGGGGATTTTATATGGGGGTAGGGTCAATTATGGACCGATCCTTATAAAATTTTACAGTGAGATTTAAGTTCCCATAGAACATGTTTGTGCCGAATTTCACCGCTATTGATGCTTCTCTTAGCCAGTTATGGGCGATAAAGTCATTTTTTGAAGGGGATTTTATATGGGGGGTAGGGTCAATTATGGACCGATCCTTATAAAATTTTACAAGGAGATTTAGGTTCCCATAAAACATGTTTGTGCCGAATTTCACTGCTATTGATGCTTCTCTTAGGCAGTTATGGGCGATAAAGTCATTTTCTGAAGGGGACTTTATATGGGGGGTAGGGTCAATTATGGACCGATCCTTATAAAATTTTACAGAGAGATTTAAGTTCCCATAGAACATGTTTGTGCCGAATTTCACCGCTATTGATGCTTCTCTTAGCCAGTTATGGGCGATAAAGTCATTTTCTGAAGGGGATTTTATATGGGGGGTAGGGTCAATTATGGACCGATCCTTATAAAATATAACAAAGACCTTTTGATTCCCATGAAACATGTTTGTGCCAAATCTCACCGCTATTGGTTCTTCCCTTAGCAAGTTATGAGCGATAAAGTTATTTTCTGAAGGGGGCCTTATATGGGGGCTAGGCGAAATTGTGGACCGATATTGCCCATTTTCAATACCAAACAAACTGCATCAACTAAAAGTATCTGTGCAAAATTTCAGCTCGCTAGCTGCTTCCATTTGGACTCTATCGTGTTTTCAACAGACAGACAGACAGACAGACAGACGGACAGACGGACAGACGGACGGACATGGCTAGATCGTCTTAGAATCTAATAAGGACCCAGAATATATATACTTTTGTGGGACTTAGACGAATATTTCAATGTGTTACAAACGGAATGACAAAAACAATATACCCCCCATCTTTTTTGATGGTGGGTATAATAAAACGGTACTTTAGGTTTTTTTTTAAGAAATAAAAACAAAATGAAAAAGGCAGCTAACTCTCTGCTTAAATCGTAATCTATGTTATAATTAAAGTGCATGATATGTTGGATTACGCATACATTGCACTCTAAGTACTTAGATTGCTCGCTTAGAACGTCATACTGATGTCATCGAATATTATCTAAGTACTTTGTTTCATTTACCGCTGGGAAGGCATGCGTGGAAAAATCCGTACGCTCTTTGCTTAAGCAAATAAAATTTGACGAAACTTGACGAAACTCTATTAAGTACATTATAGTTTGTTACATACGTTTTATATGTGTTCGCGCAGTTTCTTAAGCCCCCCTCACACGAGCACACAAGTAATATGATCTGTCAAAATTTTGTGTAGAAGAGAACGGATGGGATCGTCTAAACGCAATATGTAATGAAACCATCACACATTGAGAGAAAATACGGATGGAAAATTTGACAGTCGTATGGCTCTCTTCATTTTTTGAAATGATTCAAAAAACAAGTTAGAGTGCTATATTCGGCTGAGCCGAATCTTAAATACCCTCCACCAGCTACTTTTATATTAATACTTTTCTAATTGATCAAATATTTGTAGAAATAAGTTTTATCATATCTTAAATAGAAAAATCCCTAGATTCAAACAGCTCAAATCTATTACAATTCCAATATTTATTGAACATTACCAACGCTTGGCGATTTTTATTAAATTGCATGTATGCATGTGTGTGAAAGATTTAAGGATTTTCAAAATACATATATATAATTTTGTTCTACACAAATTGATAATGCAACTAGTTAAATACGGTTTTAGGGGCAGGACCTAGTATGGGAGATATGACCAATTATAGACCGATCGTAAAAAATTCTTTAAGCAAAACTTCTGGACATGAAAGCTATATTTCAGTAAAATTTTGTATCTATATCGTAATTTAGTAATAAGTAATGTGTGTTATGAACCGATCGTGCAAAAATCTTGAAATAGAATTTTTGTATCAATAGCTTTATTTGGTAATGAGTAATGTGCATTTAAGAGATTTTCGAAAGAGGACTTTGTATGGGAGCCAGAGTTGTCAACTATTTTATACTAAAACGCGCCGTCCATTCACTCAAAACGCACTAAAAAGCGCTAAAATTATATTTTTACACAGTCTTAAAAAATATAGTATTTAGCTAAAATTTGTTTATTAAAAAAATTACTACAAATATGTTTGATTTTCTTATTCAATGACTAATTGCTATCATCGATCAAGATCTCAATAACTAGTCAAAGAGATTTTTTTAAATTCCCCATAATAAATTTTAATTAAACTCTTCATTTCCAAAAATACTAAGAGCCAAAACTTTGTGAAAAAACTGAAGTAATCGTCAAGTAATTGTTTCCTTGACAGTGAAGTTATAAATAAAGAATGCTAAATTTTTGTGAATCAAACTTTGTGCGATCAAAATTATTTTTGTATTATTCACATTAAAATATCAATAGTTTTCACGAAATGCAATTTTAATTTCAAGTTCAAGTTAACCTAACTAAAATTAAGTTAATTTACAACTTTTCCCTTTTTTGACGTGAAAAACTTCCCTTGTTGTGAATTTTTTATAGAATTTTCTGATCAATAAAAACTGTTACGATCAAAATCAACTGTTGTGGAATTTCACGAAATCAATTTTCCCTTCGAAGGTATTGAAAATTTAAGAATAAACAGATTTCAATTCTTTTGGCGAAAAAGGTGAATATTTTTTATTTTAGTTTTAAAGTTTTAAAATAACTCATCACACTAAAAGATCTTTGAATTACTCATAATATGGAAAGTTTAGAAAAAGGAACTTTAATAAATTTGTACGGCAGAGTACTGTCTAAAATTATTCCGTTTTATCTTTATTGTTAAACTAGAATAATTTTATGTTATTAAAAAGATTTTTCATTTGTTGAAATAAGCGTTAATTTAGCGCCTTTTTCCAAAAAAGCGCTAAGAGGAAAAAATGCGACTTTTGGATTGTTAAAAGGGGCTAAATCTAGCGCCAAAAGCGCTAAATTGGCAACGCTGATGGGAGCTATGACTAATTGTGTATATAAAAACAAAATTTCAAAATTCTGTATTTACAGTGTCGTACAAAACTAAAGCACGGGATAATACTTAATACAAAACACTTCAATAAAAATAGTATTCAAGTTAGTATTTATATTTTTTCAACTTTTTTATTAAGATAACATCTTAGTTTATTAAAAAGAAACAAAAAATAAATAACTTCATTAACTATAACAAAAAAATTCATATCACATTTTCAACAGACGTTTTTGGGCGCGACAAAACTAAAGCACATTTTATAAATATTAACTAAAACTAAAAGTATTTCTAATATTTTGTGGCATAGCCTTTATTTTTTAAGACTTCTTTACATCTACGAGGCATGGACTCAATTAGATTCGATATAACCTCCTCAGGAATAGTATTCCAGGCTATTTCCACTTGGCGGAAAAGGTCTTCCAAATTCTTGCAATTATCGCGCAATATTTTCCGATCTACAATTTCCCATAGGTTTTCTATCGGGTTGAGATCTGGCGATTGCGCTGGCCACTTCAAGACATTGATTTCATTTGCAACAAACCACTCTTTCACACATTTTGCAGTGTGTTTGGGGTCGTTGTCTTGCTGAAACCTCCAATTAAGTGGCATTTCCTCCACCGCATATGGCTGCATTACATTCTCCAGTAAATCTTTATACATGAAACGGTACATTATCCCATTTATTTTGTGAATGGGTCCAATACCTTGACCAGAGAAACATCCCCAGACCATTATATTACCTCCTCCGTGTTTTACAGTTCCTTTAGTATACAGTGGATTAAGTCGTTGCCCTGCTGGTCTCCGTACTAACTGATATCCATCAGAACCCTTCAAGTTAAACTTGGATTCATCGGAGAACAGTACTGTCTTCCATTCTGTTACACTCCAGTTTAAATGTTCCTTCGCAAAATTAATTCTAGCCTGTCTATTTTTTGTGGAAATAAATGTTTTTTTTACAGTCCTATACGATTTTAAGCCACCTTCTACCGCTCTTCTTTGAATGGTTCTAGGAGTAATATTTAATGCCAGTTGGTTTGCAATGGACCTTGCAGATGTAAAGGGATCCTTTTTTAAAATTCGAATTATAGCCTGGTCTTCCCGTTTAGTGGTTTTCCGTGGTCGACCACCCTTATGTATGGTAACCAGTGAACATGTTGACTTAAAGCGGCTTATAATTCGGGAAATTACGCTATGATGAATATTAAATTTCTTTGCAATTTTTGTTACAGATTCTCCTTTATTAAAATCTTCAATTATTTTTTCTTTTAAATGCACTGAATATTTATTACGAGCCATTTTGTACTTTCAATCGCAAAAAATGCACTGGGAATGGTAAAGATCAAAAGTGATAGTAAAACACGTGTTATTTTTTTGTAATAACTCTTAGAATGTCTTTAAGAGAAAGTTTTTCGTTATGTAATAATATTTTCTCTTCGTATTTTTCTGTAATTTAATGAAAGAGTATATATTCTATGTTATGTGCTTTAGTTTTGCCGCTGCACTTTTAAGAGTAATGTAAAACTTTTTGTGTTTTTTTTTATTTTTTATTAGAAATACATGAATATTCATTCTATTTTATAATTCCTAACATATATTCTATCGAAAATTATAAAAAGAAAAATAAAAAAAGTGATTTTTGAAATTTTATTGTGGTTTTTGTTAAGAGGTAATATTCCGTGCTTTAGTTTTGTCCGACACTGTATATCATTATTTGGTAATGAATATTGAACGTTTAAGTAATTTTCTGGAGGGTGCCTAGTATGAGAGCTATGACCAAGTATGGACCGATCGTAAAACAATTTTATAGTGTAATTTATGTATATAAGAGCAATATTTGTGGTAAATGTATGGATATTTTAATTTAGTAATGAGTTATGTGCATTTATGTGATTTTCGGAGGGAACCTTGCATGGGAGCTATGACCAAGGATGGACCAATAGGAAAAAAATTTTACAGTAATATTTCTGTGTATATGAGCAATACTTGTACAAAATTTTATATGAATATCTTAATTTAGTAATGAGTTATGCGCGTTTAAGTGATTTTCGGGAAGGGACCTTGTATGGGAGCTATGACCTATTATGGACCGATCGGAAAAAAATTTCACAGTAATATTTCTGTTCATTTGAGCAATACTTGTACCAAATTTTATATGGTTATCTTAATTTAGAAATGAGTTATGCGCGTTTAAGTGATTTTCGGGAAGGGACCTTGTATGGGAGCTATGACCTATTATGGACCGATCGGAAAAAAATTTCACAGTAATATTTCTGTTCATTGAGCAATACTTGTACCAAATTTTATATGGATATCTTAATTAATAATGAGTTATGCGCGTTTAAGTGATTTTTTGGAAGGGACCTTGTATGGGAGCTATGACAAAGTATGGACCGATTGGAAAAAAATTCCACAGTAATATTTCTGTATATGTGAGCAATACCTGTACCAAATTTTATGTGGATATCTTAATTTAGTAATGAGTTATGTGCGTTTAAGTGATTTTCGGGAGGGGACCTTGAGTGGGAGCTATCACCAATTAAGAACCGATCGGAAAAAAATTTACAGTAATATTTTTGTGCATATGAACTATACTTGTACCAAATTTTATATAGATATCTTAATTCGTTAATGAGTTATGTGCGTTTAAGTGATTTTCGGGAGGGGACCGTGTATGGGAGCTATGACCAATTATGGACCGATCGGAAAACATTTTCACAATAATATTTCTGTGCACATGAGTAATACTTGTACTAAATTTTATATGGATGTCTTATGTTAGTAATGAGTTATGCGCGTTTAAGTGATTTTCGGGAGGGGACCTTGTATGGGAGCTATGACCAATTATGGACCGATGGAAAAAAAATTTGCAGTAATACTTCTGTATGTGAGGGCAATACTTGTACTAAATTTTATATAGATAACTTGATTTAGAAATGAATTATTTGCGTTTAAGTTATTTTCGGGAGGGGACCTTGTATGGGAGCTATGTCCAATTATGGACCGATCCAGAAAATTTTTTCTCTGAATGAATTCTATTGACATAACATTGTAATTTATAAAATTTTGTAAAGATTTCGACATTGTGACGGAAGTTATTAACAAAAAACCCATTTTCCGGGAATATGTACTTTTGTATGGGAGGTATATGAAATTGTGGACCGATTCTGGCAATTTTCAGCAGGAGTCAAGCTCTTGTGTAGAAACGAATGTATGCTGATTTTCATGGAATTATCTTTCATAGTTTTCGAGAAAATTACATCAGGATGTGTAAAAAATGCTTATTTTTTTCGAGGTTGTTTCAAATTTTGATTCATAACTTTTCCCGGTGTGAACCGATTTTGCTCGTTTTCAATACCAAACTGCCTAGGACAATAATAAATATTTTGGGTGAATTTCGTTAATTTTTGTTGCTTCGTGTTAACGTGAGAATGTTTTATACAGACAGACGGACGGACGGAAGGACAGACGGACATAGCTAAATCGACTCAGAATTTCATAAGGTCCAAGAATATATATACTTTGTTGGGTCTCAGATGAATATTTCTTGGTGTTACACACGGAATGACAAAGTTATATATACCCTCTATCACCACTGATGGTGGTGGAGGGTATAACAAGCAAGTCGCATTAGATCAGGGATGTATTTTTATGTAAACACATACAAAAAAAGTGAAACAGCTGTTCCATCTTACTTTGTTATTGTTTTATACCAATCGTGTAAACACAAAAAATATAAATCATACGACTTTTATTCTCTTTTTTGTCCTACGCATGGAATTTCATTTTACTTTTTCATTAGACTTGTCGTACGTAAAGTGTGACCGTGTGAAGGGCCCTTTAAGCTGACTTCAGTTTATGTAAGCATATTATAGTTAGGCCTTGAGTTTGTAAATTTTGTAACGGCCAAAATACACTGTGTATAGGAGTTGCCGATCGTGGTTGTAGAGCATTCCCACAGCACTGATATTGCGACTATCCACAATAACAAAACTATCAGGTTGCTCTGACATACGAAAAAATAACAAAGTGTATGGTTGTATATAGGTTTTTACTCTCAAATTAAAGATTGTCGAAGAATCTTTAATTTGAGATTTGAGAAATTAAATTGTTTTTAAATCAAACTCAATTTTCTTCAGAACAAATTAAATTTTATTCGAAATGAATTAAATTATTTTCAACAAAAATTAGATTTATTGTGTATCATATTCAATATATTTCATTTCAAATTAACTTTTATTCATTATAAATTGAATTTTTTTTAACTTCAAATAAAATTTTCTTTTAATTTAAGGCCAAATAATTAAAGAATTATATTTCTAGAGTTTCGTTAAACCCGTGATCCAGTTTCTATGAAATTTGATGGGAATGTTTTTCTAAATTTGAGACTAAATATATAAACATTTTTCCACATTATGATAACGAATGAAAGTAATATATCAAAAAATTTGCTCAAAAAAAACAAAGTTTTAGGAATACAAAATCTATAACAACATAAAACAAGTAAGAAAGTATAGTCGGGCGTGGCCGACCATATGATACACCAGTTATGAATATTAAATGTGATTTATTTTTCATAATAAAGCATTTATCTTCTATTACCTTGTTCCGATACATTTAAGCAATTTATGGATGAAAAACTAATTTTCTGAAAGAGGCTTTATAGGGGGGCTAGGGGCAAAGATGGACCAAGCCCGATAATATTTTGTAAATATATTTATATTTACATAATATTTTATTGGGCTGAATTTCATCGCGATATTTATAAGTTAATTTTGGACATTCAAGTAATTTTCTGAAGGGGACTTTGTATGGAAACAAGGGTCAGATAAGGCCCGATCTCTGTTGTATGGGGGCTAGGTGAAATAATGGACCGATTTTAACAATTTTCAATAGGCTTCGTCCGAAAAAAGTGTGTGTGCCAAATTTCATCCAATTATATTGAAAATTGCGACCTGTAATCGACTCAGAAAACGATTCTAAGCCGATTGGTATACTTTAAGGTGGGTCTAGGACGAATATTTACAAACATCAGCACAAATCCAATATACCCTCCCCACTAAGTGGTGTAGGGTATAAACATTTAGAACGTATAATGTGTGAGATATTCGCAAATAACTTTATGTGACTTTTTACTTTCAATACCTTGTTCTGCGCAAATGACTTTAAGCCCCTTATTTAGTTTCTCGAAACGAAGTAGTTTGCCAATTTTAATTTAACTATCTAAAATTCCACAGCAAACATACAACTCTACAGATTTTAAAATACTAATTACCTAGTCCATATTACCCGTTGGATCAGCTTGCAAAACCATTTTTATTGGTTTAACTGAAGCAGTATGGAGAAAAGAAAACTAAATAATGACCGAACTATAATTTTAATTTTGCAAAACGGAATTTTATGTTAAATGTAGTAATTATATTATTTGTGTTAATATTATTTAAGTCAAATTAATTGCTTATAACATTGGAATTTCACTACTTTCAAATCACTTCCAAAAAATATTATAAAAATTACTTCTTGAGCATGACTTCAGATGTAGTGAATTTGGAATAATATAAAAAGGATATCCCTCCTATGACAAGCCTGTGTTAAAATCATTTCTTCTGCAGGTCTTCTTCAGTACATTTATGGTGTAAATTGTACTTCTTTATCGCTTTTTTTTGAAGAAGGACGGTCTTTGCATTAAAAAATTAAAAAAGCACCAGTGATGTATTTACTAAATATTAACATAATAGAAGAAATGTTATCACAAATAAAAAGGAAGTATAATTTTAAATTAAATTTTTCTACATTCTAGAAAAATTTAATTTGAAATGAAATAAATTGAATTTGAAAAAAAAAAATAATAATTCAAAATGAAAAAGAATGAATTTCAAATGAAAAAATTTTAATTTATATTGAAAAAAATTGAATTTGTGTTGAAAATAATTTAATTTGCTTGGAATAAAATTTTATTTGCTTAGAAAAATATTTAATTTGTAAAAAAAATCGTTAATTTGAAGCTAAAAACCTATATATACAACCAGACAGTAAATATATTTGTAACTCCTCTACCCTCTGTTAAAAAATTCTCCTGAATTTAATTGTTTCTTCTATTTCATATTTTTTTCAATTTCTTTTATTTTAGGAGAGAGTTCATTTATATTAATTTTTACTTGATTTTTCTTTCGAAAATAAATTAGTACAATAATTGTAATAATAATTATGATTATCATTGAAAAACTTATTCCATAGCTTATTTTTTTATGTAACATCAATTCTTTTATTTCTTTTATATTTTGATAATTGTTTTCATATGTTAATACTGAAACGATATATTGAAATTTTCTGTAAAGGCATTTATATTAGTTTCATAGTTAAATTTGTCAAATGTCATTTCATTTTTGTTAAGATATACTTAATTATCAATTTGGATTTCACAATTATAATAAGATATTAAATAATTTCCATTCAAAATAAATACCTTATAGTCACAATTTTGAATAAATTTTTTGCTTATGCCATTTTTTATTATTATTGTTTCATCATCGACATTTATTATTTGAAATTGTTTGTTTTGCCTTAACTTGCAGTTCCTATGAGTATACAGCTTATGTCCATGTATTTTAATGGGGTACTTTCTCTGAATTTGTATGTTGTGTTATCAACATTTACAAAATATTCTATAATATCATCTATTTCATAAAAGTTTGAATTTGTCATTGCCAATATTGCCTTTAAATCAGTGGTATAAGAATTTAAAGGTATTTTTAGGGCAATCACTAATAAATCGTCTTTGTATTACATAAAGTCTAGATTTATAATTTGAAGTTTGTAAAAGTCAATGTTGTAAGTCATGATCTCGTCAGATGTAAGTATATTTGGGTGTAATATGTGGTTCTTGGCTGAAGCAATGCTGTTCTGTATTTGATTAACTTTATCTTCAATGTAATTTAGTTTTAGCATAATGTCTGCGTATAGTACTTGAACTGCAATATGATTATTTTTCGTTTTTAAATCTTCGATTGATTGTATTGCGATCTGATTGCATAGTAGACTGAAGCAAATTGATACTTTTCTGAAAGTGATCATTTATTATGATTTGTTTGTTGAGGTTTTCTATAGCATAGTGATTATTTTCGGATACCAAATTAAAATGGGTTAAAATGTCATTTCTATCTTCGTTATCCATTGTACCAAACAAAAATTTCTGTGCTGAACCAATAATATTTAGTAATCCTCTCTTTTTTCTGTGAGTGGAGTTTCGGGGGCTAATTGATTTAATTTTAGTTTTTAGTCTTTGTATTTGACTTTCGATAAGAACATTTGGGAGTATATGCAAATTTGTTATTTTTAATTCTATATCTTCTATTATTTTATAATATTGATTCGTGTCTATTAAGTGAAGTACAGTAATGGTTTGATTAATTATTTCCACTGGTCTAATTCTAATTATCTCAAATCCTTTGTTCTGATGTAGTGTGTTCACTTGAAGCGTTCCTTTAGTCGTTGGAATGATTGTCAGGGCAATTAATATCCATATGAATTTCTGAAAATTTAAAAGGGCGTTTGATATTAGTAGGATGTATATTATTTAGTGTTTGTTTTCCGTACTTTGATACTTCCTTATGCCTTAAGCTTCTATAGTTTTTTATATAGCCCTCTCTTCTGTTTTCGATATATTCTTCTCTTTTTTCTAGTAATCTTTTTTTGTTTGCATCAATTCTTTTCTTTATTATATTTATGTTGTTCCACTTCAAAGGGAGTACATTTAATTGATGAATAGTAAGTAAGTATTATAAAATCTTATTGCTTTTGCCATTTGTGATATATGTTGTTCCACTTTAAAGGGAGTACATTTAATTGATGAATGGTAAGTATTATTACAAAATCTTATTGCCTTTGCTATTTGTGATATAATTGGTATATTGTCTTCTAGGTTTAATACTCAAATTTTTTCAGTTATTGTATTATTAAGTCGTTCTATGTCCGAATTTCCTGTGTGGCTATTTGCTTTTATAGCATGATATAATATGTTGTTATCATCTAGGAATTTTCGAACATTGACTGTGTTGAACTCGTTGTCAAATACGAATTTTTATACCCTCCACCACCATCAGTGGTGATAGAGGGTATATATAACTTTGTCATTCCGTGTGTAACACCAAGAAATATTCATCTGAGACCCAACAAAGTATATATATTCTTGGACCTTATGAAATTCTGAGTCGATTTAGCTATGTCCGTCTGTCCGTCTGTCCGTCTGTCCGTCCGTCCGTCCGTCCGTCTGTCTGTCTGTCTGTCTGTATAAAACATTCTCACGTTAACACGAAGCAACAAAAATTAACGAAATTCACCCAAAATATTTATTATTGTCCTAGGCAGTTTGGTATTGAAAATGAGCAAAATCGGTTCACACCGGGAAAAGTTATGAATCAAAATTTGAAACAACCTCGAAAAAATAAGCATTTTTTACACATTCTGATGTAATTTTCTCGAAAACTGTGAATGATAATTCCATGAAAATCAGCATAAATTCGTTTCTATACAAGAGCTTGATTCCCGCTGAAAATTGCCTGAATCGGTCCACAATTTCATATACCTCCCATACAAAAGTACATATTCCCGGAAAATGGGTTTTTTATTAATAACTTCCGTCACAATGTCGAAATCTTTACAAAATTTTACAAATTAAAATCTTATGTCAATAGAAATCATTCAGAGAAAAATTTTCTGGATCGGTCCATAATTGGACATAGCTCCCATACAAGGTCCCCTCCCGAAAATAACTTAAACGCACATAATTCATTTCTAAATCAAGTTATCTATATAAAATTTGGTACAAGTATTGCCTTCACATACAAAAGTATTACTTTGACATTTTTTTTCCATCGGTCCATAATTGGTCATAGCTCCCATACAAGGTCCCCTCCCGAAAATCACTTAAACGCGCATAACTCATTACTAACATAAGACATCCATATACAATTTGGTGCAAGTATTACTCATGTGCACAGAAATATTATTGTGAATTTTTTTTCCGATCGGTCCATTATTGGTCATAGCTCCCATACAAGGTCCTATCCCTAAAATCACTTAAACGCGCATAACTCATTACAAAATTAAGATATCACTTAAACGCACATAACTCATTAACAAATTAAGATATATATATATAAAATTTGGTACAGGTAGTGCTCATATGCACAAAAATATTACTGTGAATTTTTTTTCCGATCGGTTTATAACTGGTCATAGCTCCCACTCAAGGTCCCCTCCCGAAAATCACTTAAACGTACATAACTCATTACTAAATTAAGATATCCACATAAAATTTGGTACAGGTATTGCTCACATATACAGAAATATTACTGTGACATTTTTTTCCGAGGGGTTCATAATTGGTCATAGCTCCCATACAAGGTCCCTTCCAGAAAATCACTTAAACGCGCATAACTATTACTAAATTAAGATATCCATATAAAATTTGGTACAAGTATTGCTCAAATGCACAGAAATATTACTGTGGAATTTTTTTCCTATCGGTCCATCCTTGGTCATAGCTCCCATGCAAGGTTCCCTCCCGAAAATCACATAAACGCACATAACTCATTACAAAATATTGATATCCATACATTTAGCACAAATATTGCTCTTATATACATAAATTACACTATAAAATTGTTTTACGATCGGTCCATACTTGGTCATAGCTCTCATACTAGGCCCCCTCCAGAAAATTACTTAAATGTACAATATTAATTACCAAATAATGATATAGATACAGAATTTTGAAATTTTGTTTTTATATACACAAGGTCCTCTTTCGAAAATCTCTTAAATGCACATTACTCATTACCAAATAAAGCTATTGATACAAAAATTCTATTTCAAGATTTTTGCACGATCGGTTCATAACACACATTACTTATTACTAAATTACGATATAGATACAAAATTTTACTGAAATATAGCTTTCATTTCCAGAAGTTTTGCTTAAAGAATTTTTTACGATCGGTCTATAATTGGTCATATCTCCCATACTAGGTCCTGCCCCTAAAACCGTATTTAACTAGTTGCATTATCAATTTGTGTAGAACAAAATTATATATATGTATTTTGATAATCCTTAAATCTTTCACACACATGCATACATGCAAATTAATAAAAATCGCCAAGCGTTGGTAATGTTCAATAAATCTTGGAATTGTAATAGATTTGAGCTGTTTGAATCTACGGATTTTTCTATTTAAGATATGTGAAAACTTTTTTCTACAAATATTTGATCAATTAGAAAAGTATTAATATAAAAGCAGGTGGTGGAGGGTATTGAAGATTCGGCTCAGCCGAATATAGCACACTAACTTGTTTTACATTGCCTTTAATAGCTAGAAATTCTCTTAGTTTTTGGATTGTGGTTTGATTGTTTCTGTCAGGAAGGTGGAAATGAATTGCGAACTTTGAGAATTTATCTATGAAAATAATGAACGATTGTTTCGTGTTTACGTATGTATCGACATGTACTATTTCATTAGTAGTGGGAGACCTTCGGTAAGGTGCAATTTCGGTTTTATTGGGTTTCTATCATATTTCGCGGATGAGCAATAATCGCAGTTATTTATTACTTCATGAATCGTTAATTTTAACTTGGGGTTATATATTTTGTGTCTTATTCCTTCGTATGTTGGGTTGATTCCGGAGTGACCTGTTTCATTTTTATGTTACAACGATATTTGTTTTTTCAGTTTATCAATATCTTTAGCAAAATATGAATATTTAAAAAATTTTACATCGTTTCTATTCTGGTATAAATTTTCTATAACTTTTTGAAATTGATAATATTTTCATTCATTGACATTTGGAAACACTGCAACCTGTCCCTTAAGTGGAAATTGTTTGGGATAATTACATATTTCCGGGGAATTTAGGTCATCGTTATCTAGAAAGATTCTGATTTTGTCAAATATACATATGGAGTCCATAGTTTTTCTTTCAGTTATTATTATTTGAAATTTAAAGCGATTAACAACTGTGGTTAAAATTTTGAAATTCTCTTTTACATTTTCCTCTTGAGTATGCATAGATCCTCATCATCATTAGAAGTGGTAACATCTAATGATGATGAGGATCTATTTTTACCAAATTTTCACCTACATTTATATTTTCTGCTGAATCCCTCTCTTCGATACGACTAAGAAAATCTGCAATACGATTTTCTTTTCCCTTAATGTATTCAATTTTGGCATTATAGTCCATAAGGAGGACAAGCCATCTTTGTAATCTGGGGTTAATATTTTTGGCTTGTAGCCACTTAAGTGGATGATGATCTTTATTGAGATCAAATTCTACCCCATATAAATAAGGTCTTTTTCGATGGTTGAGTAATTTTTTTCGTGGTCGTTAAGTGTTCTGGATGCATAACTGACTGGATGACCATCTTGTGTTAAAACAGCCCCCAGTGCATAATTGCTAACATCTGTTATTAATTTAAATTTTTTATTGAAATTTGGGTACTTTAATATGGGAGGGTTTATAAGAATGTCTTTCAATTTTTGAAAAGCTACAATGAAATTGGGATCACTAACATTGTCTTTTTAATTTTTCTTTAAAAATTTTGTCATTGGGAATGCGATTTTGGCATAATCCTTTATAAATTTCCGATAAAACCTTGTCATCCCTAAGAAAGATTTTATTTTCCTTTGAGTATTTGGAATTTTCAAATTTTGGATAATTTTAACTTTTTTTGAATTAGGTTTTACACCTTGAGGGGTGAGAATATGACCTAAAAACTCAGTTTGGCGTTGCAGAAAACTACATTTATCAATTTGTATTTTTAATTTAGTTTCTTGGAGCCGATTGAAAATTTTTTTCAAGTTAAATAAATGCTCATCTAAAGATGTGCTAAATATGAGAATATCGTCTAAATATACGACGCAAATTTTATTTATAAAGTCTTTCAACACGGAATTCATCAGCCTTTGAAAGGTCGATGGTGCATTTTTCAACCCAAACGGCATTCTTACAAATTCATAGTGACCGAATGGAGTAGAAAAGGCGGTTTTCTCCCTATCCTCCGGTTTTACCAAAATTTGGTGGAAGCCTTTTGCGAGGCCGAGGGTTGAAAAATACTGTGCTCTGCCTAATTTATCGAGTATAGCTTCCATATGCGGAATAGGGAATTTGTCTGTTTTTGTAAACTTGTTGAGTTTTCTATAATCCACAACGAGTCTCCACTTTTTGATACCAGAATTGTCGATTTTTTTGGAACTATCCACAGAGGACTGTTGTAAGGAGAACTACTTTCCTGAATGATATTTTGAGAGAGCATCTCCTGTATTTGATTTTGGATTTTCTTTTCGTGAATTTGGGGGTATCTATATATTTTTGAATAAAGTTGTTGGGATTACATGTTGTACCTATTCTGTACAAGTTAAAACATCGCCATCTATGTAGAATAAGTCGTTGTATTCGTTTAATAATTTTGTTATTTTTAAGTATTCTTCGTTATTTAAACTACTTAAATTTAATTCGTTGATATTTTGAAATTTAGCATCAAAGAATAATAAGAAGTTGGACTATGACATTGTTTTACAACAATAACATTTCCTTCTCTTCACAGACGAGTTCTGTGTAAATTCAACACAATTGTGAGAACTCAATTCTCTCACAATACTTCAAAACTTTTTCGCGAAAATACCGGGATAATAGGAGTTGAACGACGTTTTTTTCACAAACACATAACTATTTCTTAATTTTTTACACAATTTTATCGCATTTAACAATCCGAAATATTTTTATTTTTCACAAACTAAAAAAATATTTTTTTAGTTTTTTTGACAATTAATTTTTGTGTGTTGAAATTAAAATTGACAAAACAAAGTTGTATATTTTGGTATTGAAAATGAAAAAAATATTTAAAATAAACTTATTTTTTTGCAAAAAAAGAGATTTTAAGTCCGAAAAATATATTTATTAAATGTTTACTGATTAGATGAGGGCAAAATAAATTAAAAAATCTGCGAATGTAGAAATTTAAATGTTATTTATTTTTCCTAAAATTTTTATGTACGATTTTATGCAAGTATGTATGTTTGGAAAGTGTGGTGAAAGTGGTTGGAGCTCCAATACTAATACAAAAATTCTACCAATACATACTTAGAGTTAGGTACCGAATGACAACTCCTTTACGTACCAACTGACAAGCCCCAATTTCTTTATATTCTTTGTTTAGCATCATCAATAGTTTGGATACTGTTTATATGATATGGAAATTCCTCATCAAATATGATTTTCTTTCCGAATATGTCAATATATTTTTTTTCTAAATCTATTTTGGCTTTCAATGGAATAAGAAAATTTTGGCCAATAATGGCATCATATTTTCTGCCTGTAAATTTAATTATTTTCCACGAAAGTGTACCAGTGTATTAAACTCTTTAGGTATTGTAGTTACTATGCCTTTTAATGTTGAGTTGATTCCATTGAAAGGCCTATTTAGTTGTGTTTCAAATTCATTTGGGAAAAGATTTGGTCTTATAATACTAGTTTCTGCACCGGTATCAATTAAGCAAATAACTCTTTTATTACCTATTGTAACCGTTATAGGGGTAGCAATCGTTTTGTGAGCTTGAAAGAAAATTTACTTCATTTCCTGCATTGTTTTCTAAATTTCCTATATCAATACAAATGGGATTATTTCTATATTGTTGAGACTGAGGGTTACCGGCATATTTGTTTTGAACGTTGTTGATTTGAAGATTTCTTATTAAAATGTTGTTTATTATTATAGTTCCTACCAGTTTCTTTCTTTTCGTTATGGATGTTTGTGTTGTTTTGTGCATTAGTTATTTTTTTTATCTAAAATCTATAGCCGTTTTATCATATAGTAATTTTAATTGAGAAAATCGTTTATAAAGTGAGTCCAGTGTTGGTTTTTTGTCTATAATGCAAGATCTAAATTGTCCGTCTATTTTATCTATTAATATTTCCGTTAAGTCTCTGTCAACGTTTTGTGGAGAGTATAAGTCAGGTTTTAATTCGTCGTACAGATAAGTGTCATTAAGTATATACTTAGATTCTATAAATACTTTTAATAATTCATTTAAATTATTTATCTTTATACTTCTACAATAATTAATTACCGATGAGTAAGACGTTTTTGGTCCTAAATCCTTTATTAGTTGAGATTTGATGTCTTCCCAGCTGGCGTCGTCTGCTAGAAGGTTAATTGTATTTGCCACCTTTCCAGAGAATTTTTGGTTTTTTTATAATATTTATTCCAAAATTTTGAAGTTCATAGCTATTGCCACATAATGCAATCAGATTTTCGACGGTTTTTATAAAAGATGATGGGTTGTTTTTGAACCACCTGTTTTCGGATAAGACATTATAATTGTTCCATCCTTTGTTATATCACTTCAGGATTCATTTTAATTTTATATATTTTAACTAAATTATAATTTTTTTCTTTTTTTTCAGTTTTGCTTATAAGTTTTTATGTTCTTTGGAACACTTTTTATACCCACCATCAAAAAAGATGGGGGGTATATTGTTTTTGTCATTCCGTTTGTAACACATTGAAATATTCGTCTAAGTCCCACAAAAGTATATATATTCTGGGTCCTTATTAGATTCTAAGACGATCTAGCCATGTCCGTCCGTCTGTCCGTCTGTCCGTCTGTCTGTCTGTCTGTCTGTTGAAAACACGATAGAGTCCAAATGGAAGCAGCTAGCGAGCTGAAATTTTGCACAGATACTTTTAGTTGATGCAGTTTGTTTGGTATTGAAAATGGGCAATATCGGTCCACAATTTCGCCTAGCCCCCATATAAGGCCCCCTTCAGAAAATGACTTTATCGCTCATAACTTGCTAAGGGAAGAACCAATAGCGGTGAGATTTGGCACAAACATGTTTCATGGGAATCAAAAGGTCTTTGTTATATTTTATAAGGATCGGTCCATAATTGACCCTACCCCCCATATAAAATCCCCTTCAGAAAATGACTTTATCGCCCATAACTGGCTAAGAGAAGCATCAATAGCGGTGAAATTCGGCACAAACATGTTCTATGGGAACTTAAATCTCTCTGTAAAATTTTATAAGGATCGGTCCATAATTGACCCTACCCCCCATATAAAGTCCCCTTCAGAAAATGACTTTATCGCCCATAACTGCCTAAGAGAAGCATCAATAGCAGTGAAATTCGGCACAAACATGTTTTATGGGAACCTAAATCTCCTTGTAAAATTTTATAAGGATCGGTCCATAATTGACCCTACCCCCCATATAAAATCCCCTTCAAAAAATGACTTTATCGCCCATAACTGGCTAAGAGAAGCATCAATAGCGGTGAAATTCGGCACAAACATGTTCTATGGGAACTTAAATCTCACTGTAAAATTTTATAAGGATCGGTCCATAATTGACCCTACCCCCATATAAAATCCCCTTCAGAAAATGACTTTATCGCTAGGGGAAGAACCAATATCGGTGAAATTCGGCACAAACATATTTTATGGGAACCTAAATCTCTTTTTAAAATTTTATAAGGATAGGCTCATAATTGACCCTACCGCCCATATAAAGTCCCCTTCAGAAAATGACTTTATCTCCCATAACTGGCTAAGAGAAGCATCAATAGCGGTGAAATTCGGCACAAACATGTTCTATGGGAACATAAATCTCTTTGTAAAATTTTATAAGGATAGGCCCATAATTGACCCTACCCCCCATATAAAGTCCCCTTCAGAAAATGACTTTATCGCATATAACTGGATAAGAGAATCGTTAATAGCGGTGAAATTAGGCACAAACATGTTTTATGGGAACATTAATCTCTTCATATAATTTTATAAGGATCGGTCCATAATTGACCCTACCCCCCATATAAAGTCCCCTTCAGAAGATGACTTTATCGCCCATAACTGGCTAAGAAAAGTATCAATAGCGATGAAATTCGGCACAAACATGTTTTATGGGAACATAAATCTCTTTGTAAAATTTTATAAGGATAGGCCCATAATTGACCCTACCCCCCATATAAAGTCCCCTTCAGAAAATGACTTTATCGGCCATAACTGGCTAAGAGAAACATCAATAGCGGTGGAATTCCGCACAGACATGTTTTATGGGAACGTAAATTTCTTCGTAAAATTTTATAAGGATCGGTCCATACTTGACCCTACCCCCCATTTAAAGTCCCCTTCAGAAAATGACTTTATGGCCTATAACTGGCTAAGAGAAGCATCAATAGCGGTGAAATTCAGCACAAACATGTTTTATGGGAACATTAATCTCTTCATATAATTTTATAAGGATCGGTCCATAATTGACCCTACCCCCCATATAAAGTCCCCTTCAGAAGATGACTTTATCGCCCATAACTGGCTAAGAAAAGCATCAATAGCGATGAAATTCGGCACAAACATGTTTTATGGGAACATAAATCTCTTTGTAAAATTTTATAAGGATAGGCCCATAATTGACCCTACCCCCATATAAAGTACCCTTCAGAAAATGACTTTATCGCCCATAACTTTCTAAGAGAAGCATCAATAGCTGTGAAATTCGGCACAAACATGTTTTATGGGAACATAAATCTCTTCGTAGAATTTTATAAGGATCGGTCCATAATTGACCCTACCTCCTATAAGGTCCCCTTCAGAAAAGGACTTTAATGCTCATATCTACCTTAAGAAGCATATGCATAACAATAAAATTCGACATAAAAAAGTTTTATAGGAACTAAAATCATTTTCTTAAATTTTATGAGGATGTGTCCATAATTGACCCTAACCCCCTAATAAGGTCTCCTTTATACAATGACTTTAACGCTCATTACTGACTCAAAAATGTGAGTACAGCGGTAAAATTATACATAAACAAATTTCGTGCGAGCCAAAACCTCTCTATCAAATTTTATAAGGATCGGTCCTTATTGAAATCGGTCTATAATTGATTCGCTCCAGAAAATCACTTAAACGCTCATGTGTGACTCAAAAGTTCTTCCAAATTATGGTAGTTTTATAGGAACTGAAATTTTTCAACTGAATTTGATGAAGATCGGTCGATAACTATCAAACCCCCATTTTCGGCTTTCTTCAGAAAATTACTTTAAACCTCATGACTGAATTAAAAATACGAGTACAGCGACATTAGATACAAACAATTATTGAATAAACCGACAAGGATAGGTCCATAATTGACTCTACCCTCCATATAACCACTCTTACAAAAAAACAGTTTTTGGTTATAAATATTGGGTCAAACAAAATTAATATTTTTAATTCGGAATAGCACGGTCCATGCTTAAGCCCTTGGCCCTCTTCCAAATATGTCCGTGATGTTCATATTAATATCAACATATGATTCAAACTAGATCGATAATATCAAAATTTATTAATAAGGATGATTTGATGGTGGGTATATAAGATTCGGCATGGCCGAATATAACACTCTTACTTGTTATATTTATGGATCGCTTTAATTATATCTTTAGATAAAATCACCACGACTGCGCCAATTACGGAATAAAACAACTTCAGTTGTTTCTGGTTGTTTAAAAACTAACTTTATTTTTAAATCTTAAAAAAAAAACAAGTTAGAGTGCTATATTAGGCTGAGCCGAATCTTAAATACCCTCCACCAGCTACTTTTATATTAATACTTTTCTAATTGATCAAATATTTGTAGAAATAAGTTTTATCATATCTTAAATAGAAAAATCCCTAGATTCAAACAGCTCAAATCTATTACAATTCCAAGATTTATCGAACATTACCAACGCTTGGCGATTTTTATTAATTTGCATGTATGCATGTTTGTGAAAGATTTAAGGATTTTCAAAATACATATATATAATTTTGTTCTACACAAATTGATAATGCAACTAGTTAAATACGGTTTTAGGGGCAGGACCTAGTATGGGAGATATGACCAATTATAGACCGATCGTAAAAAATTCTTTAAGCAAAACTTCTGGACATGAAAGCTATATTTCAGTAAAATTTTGTATCTATATCGTAATTTAGTAATAAGTAATGTGTGTTATGAACCGATCGTGCAAAAATCTTGAAATAGAATTTTTGTATCAATAGCTTTATTTGGTAATGAGTAATGTGCATTTAAGAGATTTTCGAAAGAGGACTTTGTATGGGAGCCAGAGTTGTCAACTATTTTATACTAAAACGCGCCGTCCATTCACTCAAAACGCACTAAAAAGCGCTAAAATTATATTTTTACACAGTCTTAAAAAATATAGTATTTAGCTAAAATTTGTTTATTAAAAAAATTACTACAAATATGTTTGATTTTCTTATTCAATGACTAATTGCTATCATCGATCAAGATCTCAATAACTAGTCAAAGAGATTTTTTTAAATTCCCCATAATAAATTTTAATTAAACTCTTCATTTCCAAAAATACTAAGAGCCAAAACTTTGTGAAAAAACTGAAGTAATCATCAAGTAATTGTTTCCTTGACAGTGAAGTTATAAAAAAAGAATGCTAAATTTTTGTGAATCAAACTTTGTGCGATCAAAATTATTTTTGTATTATTCACATTAAAATATCAATAGTTTTCACGAAATGCAATTTTAATTTCAAGTTCAAGTTAACCTAACTAAAATTAAGTTAATTTACAACTTTTCCCTTTTTTGACGTGAAAAACTTCCCTTGTTGTGAATTTTTTATAGAATTTTCTGATCAATAAAAACTGTTACGATCAAAACCAACTGTTGTGGAATTTCACGAAATCAATTTTCCCTTCGAAGGTATTGAAAATTTAAGAATAAACAGATTTCAATTCTTTTGGCGAAAAAGGTGAATATTTTTTATTTTAGTTTTAAAGTTTTAAAATAACTCATCACACTAAAAGATCTTTGAATTACTCATAATATGGAAAGTTTAGAAAAAGGAACTTTAATAAATTTGTACGGCAGAGTACTGTCTAAAATTATTCCGTTTTATCTTTATTGTTAAACTAGAATAATTTTATGTTATTAAAAAGATTTTTCATTTGTTGAAATAAGCGTTAATTTAGCGCCTTTTTCCAAAAAAGCGCTAAGAGGAAAAAATGCGACTTTTGGATTGTTAAAAGGGGCTAAATCTAGCGCCAAAAGCGCTAAATTGGCAACGCTGATGGGAGCTATGACTAATTGTGTATATAAAAACAAAATTTCAAAATTCTGCATTTATATCATTATTTGGTAATGAATATTGTACGTTTAAGTAATTTTCTGGAGGGTGCCTAGTATGAGAGCTATGACCAAGTATGGACCGATCGTAAAACAATTTTATAGTGTAATTTATGTATATAAGAGCAATATTTGTGGTAAATGTATGGATATTTTAATTTAGTAATGAGCAGGGAAACCAAAATATGCAAATGCATGTTTTTTGTGGTGCGTCGTATGGACTCTTGGATAAGATATTTACACGTTTCAGACCAATTTAAGAATTTTGGCATCGATTTGTTAGAGCATATTTTTGCATATTTTACCCATAAGAGCATAATTTTGCATGATTTGACTTTTGTAGCATATTTCAGCATATTTTCGAGTTTTTAGAGCATATTTTACTCTTTTAGTGCATATTTTGAAGTTTTTCGCTTTTTTACATTTTTGTACATTTTTAATTTTCTTTTGAAAACTTTATTAAAAAAAAACAAATTTATTTTTTTTTAATTTTTTTTTTAATTTTTTAGCCTATTTTACAATTTTGAAAAAAAATATTTTCTTTGTAGAACTTGAAAACTCTAAAAAATACATTAGTCTCATGAAAACCAATGTTATATTTTTTATTCAATAAAGCATTAAATTTTAAATCGGACATAAAACCGATTACTTTGGATTTCATGACACTAATCCATTTTTATCGTTTAAAAAACTAGTATTGATAACACTGTAAGTATGTCAAAAAGACACAGAAAAACTCCGAGACACCTAAACTTAATTTTGGGTCTTAGAAACTAGTGGCTTACTCCGTTTTGAAAATTTAGGTCAAAATCGGGAGATATTGTGTTTTAAAGTATGAACTCTTTATGAGGTGATTTTTAAATTTTTGAAAAAAGTTTTCACGCATAGACATACGAACTAATTATAAAAAGCTAAATATATGTATATGCATAATTAATCCATAATTTTCTATGCGTGAAAGTTTTTTTAATTTAAATAATCAAAAAACACCTCAGAAACAGTGTAAACTTTAAAATCCAATATCTCCCGATTTTGACCTAACTTTTCAAAACGGAGTATGCCACTAGATTCTACGACCGAAAATTAAGTTCACGTGTTTCGGCGTCTTTCTGTGTGAAGCTATGAATACAACTGGAAGAAATGTGTCAAACTTTGTCGTTTGAAATATGTTTTTTGGGGACCAAATGGCTTCATGTTATTTATTGGTTATCTGAACGTAAAACAGAGTTCTTTAAACTAGATCTTCAAACTAACAGATTAATCAATTATAAAAAATCTAGTAGGATGAAATATGACATTAAATATTTATTATTTCATTTCAATTTCAGTCTTTTTAAGCTTTTCAATGTTAAAATATAATTTAAAATAATTATTTTTGGAGCATATTTATTAAATTTTAAGAGCATATTTTGAGTTTTTACGACATATTTAAAGCGCTTAAAACACTTTTTTTAGAGCATGTTTTCGGTTTCCCTGGTAATGAGTTATGTGCATTTATGTGATTTTCGGTAGGGAACCTTGCATGGGAGCTATGACCAAGGATGGACCAATAGGAAAAAAATTTTACAGTAATATTTCTGTGCATATGAGCAATACTTGTACAAAATTTTATATGGATATCTTAATTTAGTAATGAGTTATGCGCGTTTAAGTGATTTTCGGGAAGGGACCTTGTATGGGAGCTATGACCAAGGATGGACCGATAGGAAAAAAATTTTACAGTAATATTTCTGTGCATATGAGCAATACTTGTACAAAATTTTATATGGATATCTTAATTTAGTAATGAGTTATGCGCGTTTAAGTGATTTTCGGGAAGGGACCTTGTATGGGAGCTATGACCTATTATGGACCGATCGGAAAAAAATTTCACAGTAATATTTCTGTTCATTTGAGCAATACTTGTACCAAATTTTATATGGATATCTTAATTTAGAAATGAGTTATGCGCGTTTAAGTGATTTTCGGGAAGGGACCTTGTATGGGAGCTATGACCTATTATGGACCGATCGCAAAAAAAATTCACAGTAATATTTCTGTTCATTTGAGCAATACTTGTACCAAATTTTATATGGATATCTTAATTAATAATGAGTTATGCGCGTTTAAGTGATTTTCTGGAAGGGACCTTGTATGGGAGCTATGACAAAGTATGGACCGATCGGAAAAAAATTCCACAGTAATATTTCTGTATATGTGAGCAATATCTGTACCAAATTTTATGTGGATATCTTAATTTAGTAATGAGTTATGTGCGTTTAAGTGATTTTCGGGAGGGGACCTTGAGTGGGAGCTATCACCAATTAAGAACCGATCGGAAAAAAATTTACAGTAATATTTTTGTGCATATGAACAATACTTGTACCAAATTTTATATAGATATCTTAATTCGTTAATGAGTTATGTGCGTTTAAGTGATTTTCGGGAGGGGACCGTGTATGGGAGCTATGACCAATTATGGACCGATCGGAAAAAATTTTCACAATAATATTTCTGTGCACATGAGTAATACTTGTACTAAATTTTATATGGATGTCTTATGTTAGTAATGAGTTATGCGCGTTTAAGTGATTTTCGGGAGGGGACCTTGTATGGGAGTTATGACCAATTATGGACCGATCGGAAAAAAAAATTTACAGTAATACTTCTGTATGTGAGGGCAATACTTGTACTAAATTTTATATAGATAACTTGATTTAGAAATGAATTATTTGCGTTTAAGTTATTTTCGGGAGGGGACCTTGTATGGGAGCTATGTCCAATTATGGACCGATCCAGAAAATTTTTTCTCTGAATGAATTCTATTGACATAACATTGTAATTTATAAAATTTTGTAAAGATTTCGACATTGTGACGGAAGTTATTAACAAAAAACCCATTTTCCGGGAATATGTACTTTTGTATGGGAGGTATATGAAATTGTGGACCGATTCTGGCAATTTTCAGCAGGAGTCAAGCTCTTGTGTAGAAACGAATGTATGCTGATTTTCATGGAATTATCTTTCATAGTTTTCGAGAAAATTACATCAGGATGTGTAAAAAATGCTTATTTTTTTCGAGGTTGTTTCAAATTTTGATTCATAACTTTTCCCGGTGTGAACCGATTTTGCTCGTATAATAAATATTTTGGGTGAATTTCGTTAATTTTTGTTGCTTCGTGTTAACTTGAGAATGTTTTATACAGACAGACAGACAGACAGACAGACAGACAGACGGACGGACGGACGGACAGACGGACATAGCTAAATCGACTCAGAATTTCATAAGGTCCAAGAATATATATACTTTGTTGGGTCTCAGATGAATATTTCTTGGTGTTACACACGGAATGACAAAGTTATATATACCCTCTATCACCACTGATGGTGGTGGAGGGTATAAAAAAGAAGCGATTTTATTGAATTTTGGATTTGGCTCAAAAATCAAGAATCATCATCATAATTTTCAAGATCATCAAAGGATATCATTAATAATTTTTTTTCTCAAAAACAAAAACTTCAGAATATAACAGAAAACTAAAAGAAGAAATAGTGAAGATCAAATAACCCGCAATAATTTTATAATATATTTGGGTTAAGGATTGATTTGTATTTGCAACAAAAAGAAATTCATACCAAATAAGCATATTTTATTAATTAGTTTTAAATTATTAGTATATACTTCCAAATACATCCACATTATTAAATCATATCAATATACAATTGTTTGTTGTTACTTGTTTGTTTATCGTTTATTAGTCGTTATTTATTGTAAACTTTTCCTTCGGAAATCATGCTTACACACTCTCCAAATTTATCACGACCAAATAATACGACACAACCCAATTTAACTACTAATTCTAACAACACTGATAGTGGAAACATGACTGACCTAAATAATCTCTCTGCTCCTACTAGTCCTCAATCTAATATTGAAATTTATTCTACCACTATTAAACTTCCCCAATTTTGGACAAATTGTCCAGAAGCATGGTTTATACATGCTGAAATGCAATTTACAAATAGAAGGGTAACTAAATATGAATACATTGTTACTTCTCTACCTCAAGATGTGATAGTAACAGTACTTGACGTCTTTCAGAATCCTCCCACAGGTAATCGTTATGACCATTTAAAGAAGATTCTTATTGACAGACATTCTATGATCGAAAATAGAAAATTAGATAAAATCTTGTCTGATTCTGAGATTGGAGATCGAAAGCCGTCTGAATTTTATCGATCTTTAGCTTTACATTCAAATTCAAATTTTAGTCCTGACGTTCTTAAGAAAATATGGTTAAGAAAATTACCAAAGAGTTTAAATGTTGCTTTGACTGGTTCGAATTTGACAGATATTAACGAATTAACACGCTTAGCTGATAATATATGGGAAGTATTACATGGAAATGAGATAGCTAGCGTTAACGACAATACTCCAATACATTCCAATTCTTCTAATCTAGAAAAAGTAGTTGAGAACCTTGTACAAGCTACTACCAATATTTGTAACAGTTTCAATAATCTTTCACTAGATATTGCCTCAATTAGAAATCAGTTAGAGGGACAACAGTACAGATCTTTAAATAGACGTTTTAGTAGAAGCAGGTCTCGTTCTAGATCTACTAATAGAGATTGGGTTTGTAGATTTCACTACAGATACGGAAGTGAAGCAAGAAAGTGTGAACAACCTTGCTCTTATTATAAACAAAAAGAAGATAAAAAAAACTAACTGAGCCCACTATCGAGGCGACAGATAATGGGAGTTTGAATTTATCAACACGTCGCCTTTTTGTTTATGATAAGAATAATAAGATAAAATTTTTAATTGATAGTGGAACAGATATATCTGTCCTTCCATCTTCAAAATTTAAAAGTCATAAGACTACTTCTGACATTGTTCTGACGGCAGCAAATGGTTCAAGCATATCAACATTTGGTAAGAAAATGTTGAATGTAGATTTAGGATTACGTCGCGAGTTTCCGTTTGTTTTTATTGTAGCTAATATTGAAAAACCTATAATCGGTGCGGACTTTTTACACAAATACGGACTTTTAATAGACATAAAAAATAAAACATTAATTGATCGCCTAACTAAATTACACATTAATACTTTGTCACGTTACTGTAAAATTTCTCTACCAAAAGTTTTCGCTGTTGATAATCAGTATACTAATTTACTTAAGCAGTACCCTTCTTTAATATCTGAACCTGATTACACCAAGCCAGTTAAACATTCAACTGTACATAGACTAGTAACTAATGGACCGCTACCTTTCACCAAACCTAGGCGCTTAGATCCAATCAAGTATAAGGTAGCTAAAAGTGAATTTGACTTTCTTGTAAAATCAGGTATTTGCAGACCTTCAAATTCATGTACAGCGTCTGCACTACATCTAGTTCCGAAAAAGGACCCGAATGATTGGCGACCATGCGGTGATTTCAGACGACTAAATTGTATCACTGTGCCTGATAGATATCCACTTCCCCACATACACGACCTCAACATAAATATGACAAATAAGTAGGCTTGCCAGATTTGAAATCAACAAAAAACGTAAATCGTAGTTAAAAAAGCAGTACAATTGAGTAGAAAAAAGTACAATTGTTTATTTTAAAAAAAATTCAATTAAATTGTTCTGAAAACGCTATATTGATATAGGTTGTTATGATTTTTCACAACAAACTCTATTGAAAACTAATTTATGAGAAACAAATTTATAATTAATCCAATTACAAATCATTTTTATACCCACCATCAAAAAAGATGGGGGGTATATTGATTTTGTCATTCCGTTTGTAACACATCGAAATATTGGTCAGAGACCCACAAAAGTATATATATTCTGGGTCCTCATTAAATTCTAAGACGATCTAGCCATGTCTGTCCGTCTGTCTGTCTGTCTGTCCGTCTGTCTGTCTGTTGAAAGCACGATAGAGTCCGAATGGAAAGAGCTAGAGGCTTGAAATTTCACATAAATATTTCTTATAGGTAAGGTTTGTTTGGTATTGAAAATGGGCAATATCGGTCCACGTTTTCGGATAGCCCCCATACAAGTGGCCCCTAGAAAAGCAGCTTTAACAGCCATAACTTGTTTAAAAATACGAATATAGCGATGAAATTCGACATAAGTAAGTTTCTTGTGATCCAAAATCACTGTGCAAAATTTTATGAGGATCGGTCCATAATTGACCCTACCCCCCATATAAGGTCCCCTTCAGAAAATGACTTTAACGCTCATTACTGGCTTAAAAATTCTAGTATATAGATGAAATTCGACATAAGTAATTTTCATACGAGTCAAAATCTATCTAAAAAATTTTATGTTGATCGGTCCATGATTGACCCTACCCCCCATATAAGGTCCCCTTCAGAAAATGACTGCAACGCTCATTAATGACTTAAAAATACGAGTGTAGCGATGAAATTCGACACAAATAAATTTTATACGAACCAAATTCTGTCTACCAAATTTTATGAGGATCGACCCATAATTGACCCTACCCCCCCATATAATGTCCCCTTCAGAAAATTACTTTAACGCTTATAACTGGCCTAAAAATACGAATATATAGATGAAATTAGACATAAGTAAGTTTCATTCGAGTCAAACGAGGTTTGATGGTGGGTATATAAGATTCGGCATAGCCGAATATAACACTCTTACTTGTTTAATATTCGTGTGTTATTAATTTATATTTTTATACCCTCCACCACCATCAGTGGTGATAGAGGGTATATATAACTTTGTCATTCCGTGTGTAACACCAAGAAATATTCATCTGAGACCCAACAAAGTATATATATTCTTGGACCTTATGAAATTCTGAGTCGATTTAGCTATGTCCGTCTGTCCGTCCGTCCGACCGTCTGTCTGTCTGTCTGTATAAAACATTCTCACGTTAACACGAAGCAACAAAAATTAACGAAATTCACCCAAAATATTTATTATTGTCCTAGGCAGTTTGGTATTGAAAACGAGCAAAATCGGTTCACACCGGGAAAAGTTATGAATCAAAATTTGAAACAACCTCGAAAAAAATAAGCATTTTTTACACATCCTGATATAATTTTCTCGAAAACTATGAAAGATAATTCCATGAAAATCAGCATACATTCGTTTCTACACAAGAGCTTGACTCCTGCTGAAAATTGCCGGAATCGGTCCACAATTTCATATACCTCCCATACAAAAGTACATATTCCCGGAAAATGGGTTTTTTGTTAATAACTTCCGTCACAATGTCGAAATCTTTACAAAATTTTATAAATTACAATGTTATGTCAATAGAATTCATTCAGAGAAAAAATTTTCTGGATCGGTCCATAATTGGACATAGCTCCCATACAAGGTCCCCTCCCGAAAATAACTTAAACGCAAATAATTCATTTCTAAATCAAGTTATCTATATAAAATTTAGTACAAGTATTGCCCTCACATACAGAAGTATTACTGCAAATTTTTTTTCCATCGGTCCATAATTGGTCATAGCTCCCATACAAGGTCCCCTCCCGAAAATCACTTAAACGCGCATAACTCATTACTAACATAAGACATCCATATAAAATTTAGTACAAGTATTACTCATGTGCACAGAAATATTATTGTGAAAATTTTTTCCGATCGGTCCATAATTGGTCATAGCTCCCATACACGGTCCCCTCCCGAAAATCACTTAAACGCACATAACTCATTAACGAATTAAGATATCTATATAAAATTTGGTACAAGTATAGTTCATATGCACAAAAATATTACTGTAAATTTTTTTCCGATCGGTTCTTAATTGGTGATAGCTCCCACTCAAGGTCCCCTCCCGAAAATCACTTAAACGCACATAACTCATTACTAAATTAAGATATCCACATAAAATTTGGTACAGGTATTGCTCACATATACAGAAATATTACTGTGGAATTTTTTTCCGATCGGTCCATACTTTGTCATAGCTCCCATACAAGGTCCCTTCCAGAAAATCACTTAAACGCGCATAACTCATTATTAATTAAGATATCCATATAAAATTTGGTACAAGTATTGCTCAAATGAACAGAAATATTACTGTGAAATTTTTTTCCGATCGGTCCATAATAGGTCATAGCTCCCATACAAGGTCCCTTCCCGAAAATCACTTAAACGCGCAAAACTCATTTCTAAATTAAGATATCCATATAAAATTTGGTACAAGTATTGCTCAAATGAACAGAAATATTACTGTGAAATTTTTTTCCGATCGGTCCATAATAGGTCATAGCTCCCATACAAGGTCCCTTCCCGAAAATCACTTAAACGCGCATAACTCATTACTAAATTAAGATATTCATATAAAATTTTGTACAAGTATTGCTCGTATACACAGAAATATTACTGTAAAATTTTTTTCCTATTGGTCCATCCTTGGTCATAGCTCCCATGCAAGGTTCCCTCCGAAAATCACATAAATGCACATAACTCATTACTAAATTAAAATATCCATACATTTACCACAAATATTGCTCTTATATACATAAATTACACTATAAAATTGTTTTACGATCGGTCCATACTTGGTCATAGCTCTCATACTAGGCACCCTCCAGAAAATTACTTAAACGTACAATATTCATTACCAAATAATGATATAAATGCAGAATTTTGAAATTTTGTTTTTATATACACAATTAGTCATAGCTCCCATCAGCGTTGCCAATTTAGCGCTTTTGGCGCTAGATTTAGCCCCTTTTAACAATCCAAAAGTCGCATTTTTTCCTCTTAGCGCTTTTTTGGAAAAAGGCGCTAAATTAACGCTTATTTCAACAAATGAAAAATCTTTTTAATAACATAAAATTATTCTAGTTTAACAATAAAGATAAAACGGAATAATTTTAGACAGTACTCTGCCGTACAAATTTATTAAAGTTCCTTTTTCTAAACTTTCCATATTATGAGTAATTCAAAGATCTTTTAGTGTGATGAGTTATTTTAAAACTTTAAAACTAAAATAAAAAATATTCACCTTTTTCGCCAAAAGAATTGAAATCTGTTTATTCTTAAATTTTCAATATCTTCGAAGGGAAAATTGATTTCGTGAAATTCCACAACAGTTGATTTTGATCGTAACAGTTTTTATTGATCAGAAAATTCTATAAAAAATTCACAACAAGGGAAGTTTTTCACGTCAAAAAAGGGAAAAGTTGTAAATTAACTTAATTTTAGTTAGGTTAACTTGAACTTGAAATTAAAATTGCATTTCGTGAAAACTATTGATATTTTAATGTGAATAATACAAAAATAATTTTGATCGCACAAAGTTTGATTCACAAAAATTTAGCATTCTTTTTTTATAACTTCACTGTCAAGGAAACAATTACTTGACGATTACTTCAGTTTTTTCACAAAGTTTTGGCTCTTAGTATTTTTGGAAATGAAGAGTTTAATTAAAATTTATTATGGGGAATTTAAAAAAATCTCTTTGACTAGTTATTGAGATCTTGATCGATGATAGCAATTAGTCATTGAATAAGAAAATCAAACATATTTGTAGTAATTTTTTTAATAAACAAATTTTAGCTAAATACTATATTTTTTAAGACTGTGTAAAAATATAATTTTAGCGCTTTTTAGTGCGTTTTGAGTGAATGGACGGCGCGTTTTAGTATAAAATAGTTGACAACTCTGGCTCCCATACAAAGTCCTCTTTCGAAAATCTCTTAAATGCACATTACTCATTACCAAATAAAGCTATTGATACAAAAATTCTATTTCAAGATTTTTGCACGATCGGTTCATAACACACATTACTTATTACTAAATTACGATATAGATACAAAATTTTACTGAAATATAGCTTTCATGTCCAGAAGTTTTGCTTAAAGAATTTTTTACGATCGGTCTATAATTGGTCATATCTCCTATACTAGGTCCTGCCCCTAAAACCGTATTTAACTAGTTGCATTATCAATTTGTGTAGAACAAAATTATATATATGTATTTTGAAAATCCTTAAATCTTTCACACACATGCATACATGCAATTTAATAAAAATCGCCAAGCGTTGGTAATGTTCAATAAATCTTGGAATTGTAATAGATTTGAGCTGTTTGAATCTAGGGATTTTTCTATTTAAGATATGATAAAACTTATTTCTACAAATATTTGATCAATTAGAAAAGTATTAATATAAAAGTAGCTGGTGGAGGGTATTTAAGATTCGGCTCAGCCGAATATAGCACTCTAACTTGTTTTCTTTAAAAAATGTCGAATTCACCAAATTTTTGTTTTGTTTGGTTTGTTTACATTTTCAAATATCAATAATTTGTTGTGAACATTCATATGTTTGATATCTTTTACTGGAGAAAAAATATCCAGTAAAAAATTCTCTATCAACGAACTGTCATATTTATCATTCTCATACTCTCTCGTTGCAAATTTTGTAAAGTACGCGTACGGAATATAGTAACAAATTGTTACAAATTACCGAACTGATATATTGTTGATAGAAAAACGTTATAAAAACCCATACAATTTTATTCTGATATTCAAATTTGCCATTTAGCTCTTTTTTATTTAAAACATATCAATTATTACAAGTGAATAACTTTCTTCCAACTTCCTCAGATACTTCATTCACGAAAAATTAGAATGGCAGGATCGTTTTTCTTTAAATCGTTCCACAGCGGTGATGGATAAAGTCATCGAATGGTACATGACGGAGCATTACAGACCATTTTAACATTCAAACATGTCCTTCAGATTTCAAATTTTTTTATTTCGAAAATTCATTAAAAACTTTCATTACATTGATGTCTAAATCAAATGATAATAACTTTAAAGTATTTTTAATAAATGTATTATTTAATACATGACAAAGGCATCCAAACCTCATATCAAATGGATGAGAATTATCTATTAAGTCCTTAAATAGCGATTCTATAAGTAGAATAATTGTCTATGGTCATATTTATACCTATAAAATTATGGTAAAATACAAAAAAAGTACAAAAAGAAGTACAAATACTAAAAAGAAGTACATTTGCGTACTTCTTTAGGGGTTATGCAGTTAAAAGTACAATTACAAAAAAAAAGTACGCGTACTGCTGAAAACAGTACGTCTGGTAAGCCTACAAATAGGACAATTTTTTCAAAACTTGATTTAGTAAGCGCTCCTACGAAGTGCCATTAGATAAAATGTAAAACATGATCATACATTCCGAATTTTTCGTGTTTTTCGAATTAAAAAATATTTTTTGGAAATTGAAAATATAGTAATTAAATAATTACTTAATAATGTAGAGAGTTTGGACACAGTTACCCAGGAAAAACTTACATTGAAAAGTCGTGAGTTAAAAAGCTAATAAAACCTCTTTTCACTACTTCTTCATTAGCATTTTAAGTCATTATTTTAACACGGTGATGTCATTGGAGGCAAGTACTTCTACGCACGCTTACTAATAGGAAGTTAAAAAAGTACTTGCAATTTCTCTTACAAAACAGTTGTTGAGTAAGTTGTTTTGTTTTTTAATAATAAAAAGAGCCAGCTAGGATACGAACCAGGGACTTCGATTTTTTAGTCAAATGTTCTACACACTGCATAGCTATTTTATTGCGCATCAAATAATGGTTTTCACATCAAAATTAATTTTGTTTTATTTTTTGTAAAACACAATACTTAAAACGACAAAAAAAATGACAATGCCGAAAATAAAGTACTTCTATATCAGATTATAAGAAAGTTATTACTAGAATACTTCTAAGTAATGCAGACGGTAAGTAGTAGTCATTGAAAAGTAAGTGGTTATGGAAGTACAACCCATTACCGAATTTTTGGCTGGGTAAATACTAAAAACTTGTTCTATTTAAAAACTTCAGTATTTAAATATTGCGCGTTTTAGAAACGTTTTACAGTGTATTATGGACCGACACATCCTTACAAAATTTGGTAATGAGATTTTGGACCCTACTTGTTTGTGTTGATTTTCATCACTATACTTGTATTTTTCGTCGTTTTCGTGAACACTATATGGGTGGGTAGGGTCAATTCTGAATCCATCCTTATTAAATTTGGTATAGATATATTTGTTCCTATAAACTTGTTTATGACGAATTTCACCACTATGCTGGTATTATTAAGCATGTTATGAGCGTTGAAGTCATTTCCTGAAGAGGAATTTATATGGGGGTATGGTCAACAATGAACTGATCCTTACAAAATTTTGGAGAGAGATTTTCGTTCCTATAATACTTGTTTGTGTCGAATTGCGTCGCTATACTAATATGTATTATTAAATCAGTTATGAACGTTAAAGTTATTTTCCGAAGTAGACCTTTTAAAAGGGGATTTGTCAATTATGTTTTGTTTGTGTTGAATTTTGTCATAATATTGCTATTATTAAGACAGTTATGAACGTTAAAATCAAATTTGGAAGATAGATATTTGTTCTTATAAAACTTGTATATTTTGAATTTCGCTGCTATATTGCTACTGTTAAGTCAATTATGATCGTTAGTCATTTTCTGAAAATGACCTAATATTGGGGTTGGTAAAATATTTATCTCGATTGCCGCCAAAATAATATATTACTTTATACTGTATTAGCTGCGTCATCAATTTTCGTGATTTTTACATTTCCTGATATGTTTCCAAATGCCTTTTAAATGATAACACTGTCGCCCTACTCTAATAAACTTCTATATTTTATATAACGAGTGCTTAAAAAATGCATTCGAATGACCCATATAAATTCAAAAAGTATTTGTAGTCAAAAATCTATATGTAAGATTCCTTGCAGAATGTCCTGTAGATAATTAAACCAAGTTTATGTTTTTGAAGTGAATTCATAAAGTATTTATAAAGTTTTAATAAACAACAATTTTGTGGCTCTTTTAAAACATATGTTTTGTAAACTGTAATTTTTGGCTCTTCCGACTCAAAAGTTTGCCGACCCCTGGGCTAGACGAATACGGGTTAAACATTAAACCAGGAACATGTACTTTTGGAGTTTCTAATATAGATTTTCTTAGCCACAATATATCAAGTGATGGAATTAAACCATCAGAAGAGAAAATATCGGCAATACGAAATTTTGAACGACCAAAGACTGTAAAACAAATTCAGAAGTTTATAGGAATGGTAAACTATTACCATAGATACATTCCAAAGTTAGCAGAATTATCTAGTTCAATTCACGCAATGATAACACATGCACTAAAAACTAAAAAGAAAACTGTTCAATAGAATAATGATAGTTTAAAAGCCTTTGAAGCTATTAAGGATCAATTCGCTTCAAGTATCTTATTAAATCATTTTAATAACGAAGCTAAATTGACTTTAACTGTTGATGCTTCTAATATTGCAGTTGGTGGAGTTTTACAACAAATACATAATGGAATTCCCAAACCATTAGCATTCTTTTCGAAGAAATCATCCCCATCTGAGTCAAAATATAGCACTTTCGATCGAGAGCTTTTAGCAATCTATCTAAATATTAAACATTTTAGACATATGCTAGAAGGAAGGATATTTACAGTTTACACTGACCACAAGCCTTTAGTTTTCCCTTTAAATTCAAAAACAGAAAGAAGTCCACGACAATCGAGACATCTAGAATATATCTCTCAATTTACCAATGACATTAAACATATAAATGGGGACTCAAACGTTGTGGCAGATACGCTATCTAGAGCATTCGAGATAGACGCCTTTCAACATTCAGATATAAATCTGAAAGTTTTATACGATGAGCAGCAGAAGGATGTAGAACTCAAAGAGATTTTGGAAGACAAGAACAGACACCTTAATTTGAAACACGTGAGTGTTCCACTATTTAATGTTTGTTTATGGTGCGAAACTTGTCAAGAGACAACAAGACCTTTCGTTCCGAATACTTTACGCAAAATAATTTTTGAAAAGTTACATTCAATTTCTCATCCAGGTATTAGAGCTACTCGTCGTCTAATTTCTCATCGTTATTTTTGGCCAAACATGAATAAGGATATAAATTTGTGGTCTAAGCAATGTGTAAATTGCCAGAAGTCAAAAGTAAACAGATACACCAAATCACCGGTAATGAAAATAGACATTCCTAGAGGTAGATTCGAACACATTCACCTTGACATAGTCGGTCCACTTCCTCCATCTTGTAACCATAGATACATTTTAACAATCATTGTTCGCTTTACGCGGTGGCCAGAAGCATACCCACTCAAGGATATTACAGCGTTGACAATAGCACAGACATTTTTCAGGAATTATATAAGTCGTTTTGGAATACCTCTTAAGATAACTAGTGATCAAGGTACTCAATTTACATCGAAAATTTTTACGGAACTAACAAAATTATTAGGTAGTCATAAAATTATAACCACTTCTTATCACCCACAAGCCAATGGTATAGTAGAAAGATTCCATCGACAGTTAAAGGCAACAATTATGGCTAATGAAAACTCTGAAAATTGGTATGATATTCTTCCGGTGGCTTTACTCGGTCTCAGATCAGTATTCAAAGAAGATTTGAAAGGAACTTCTGCTGAAATGGTGTATGGTCAAAACATTAGATTACCTGGAGAAGTTGTAGTTTCGAACATGGAAGAAACTTCTTATGATTTTTTAAATAAATTAAAAGAATATTTTAAAAATGTTCGTTCGAATTTATCACATCACAAGAGTAGTAATACAGAAGTATATGTACCTAAGGACCTTTCTACATGCAAATATGTATTAATACATATCGAACAAAAGAAGTCCTTACAAAAACCATTTGAAGGACCGTACAAAGTAATTGAAAGAGGTAAGAAAAATGTCAAGTTAGATGTGGACGGTAAAATTAAAACGATTTCTATTGATAAACTAAAACCGGCATACATTGAAAACACAAATACTGGAAATACATTACAAAAATCTAAAAAAAGTGTTTAACTTACTTAATATTAATCTTTCCGAAGGGGGAGTATTGTAGGGGTACATTCCCTTTTATAACTGTACATTTTAATTTAATATTCATTGATTTTAATTTACTTACAAATAATTTTTATTATCATAAAATTTTCATTCAAATATAATATTTAAAACTTTGAACCATATAGTAGGGATATAGGCGAAACAGAAGGGGTTGTCAAACAAAATTTGTTATTCTCTTCACACAGACGAGTTCTGAGAGAATAAAACACACTTGAGAGAAATAAACGCACTCACAAAACTTCAAATTTTCTTCGCGAAATTGCGAGGATATTAGCACTTAATAGTTTTTCTTATCACTTAAACTTAATATTTATTATTTTTTTGCACACTTTTATTGTATTTAAAACCCCGAAAATAATTTCTATTTTACAAACGAAAAAAAAATATTTTTAATTCTTTGACATTTCATTTTAATTAAAACTGAAAAATGAAAAGTTGGAAATTTTCGTATTGAAAATGAAAAAAGTATTTCACATACATTTTTTCTTTTTCCATTAGTGAAGAAAAAAATAACAAAAAGACGTGTTTATAATATGTTTTAAGATGAAATATCTTCTGAAAAAAATTAATTAACTAATATTTTCATTTACTAGTATATGAAATGCCAGTAATAACATACAAAAAATAACGTATCAAAAATACATTTATTATTTAGTACCTTTTGAACAACTGTGTTTATTTTTGTGCTTCTACTAATACATTCTCACCAGTTAGGTTTTTGACATCGGACTTAGGTCTTTGACAATCCCTTTCGCCTATATGCTACTATATGCTTTGAACATTAAAATTTAATTTATAAAATATAATTTATTCTCAAATAAAAATAAAATTTACATACAAAATAAATACCCACAGTGGCATATCGAGTTACTGCAATAAGCCCTTCATATATACTTTTGTGGGTCTATGATCAATATTTCAATGTGTTACAAACATCTTTTTTGATGGTGGGTATAATAAAAAGCTCAATATCTTAGCTTTTAAACAATCTAATTTATAAACTTACCTACAGTGCCGGCAAAAAAAAATAGAAACAAGAAATTTTTTCAGTGGAAAATGTATAGATAGAAAATAGCTATTTTCTACCAAACTATATGGTAGAATTTGATGATCAATATCTCAAATGAAAGCTATTTATGTTTACTTTTTTCTGTTATTTAGGTATTACAGTTTTTTGGACTCGGGAAATTTTTATTAGAATTAAACTGAAATAGCCATTGGAAAAAATAATAGAAACAAGTTATTATAACGCCTTGGGGACATAACTTAACATTTACAAAATATTTTTTCTTCATTTATTTTGGTAAGTTTCAATAAGAAATGTATTTTTGAAAAAATTGAAATTGTATTTTGAAAAAAATTGGCCAAAATTTGCTCTGAAATCAGTAAGTTTTCGATATCTTTCAATGGGTCCAAAACTTTTTCGATTCTAAATCTTTTCAAAAAATAGTTTTATAGGTAATTTTAAAACTTTTACCGATTTATTTTATTATTTGTTCATGTTATTTAAGAAATATTGAAAGAGAGACCCTTGATTCAGCTGTCAGGTTCAATACACACAATAAATTGCTTATAAAACCAACTTGAATATGAAGGATCAGAAATACATTTCTTGTTGAACTTCCCAAAATAAATTAAAACAAGTTAGAGTGCTATATTCGGCTGAGCCGAATCTTAAATACCCTCCACCAGCTACTTTTATATTAATACTTTTCTAATTGATCAAATATTTGTAGAAATAAGTTTTATCATATCTTAAATAGAAAAATCCCTAGATTCAAACAGCTCAAATCTATTACAATTCCAAGATTTATTGAACATTACCAACGCTTGGCGATTTTTATTAAATTGCATGTATGCATGTGTGTGAAAGATTTAAGGATTTTCAAAATACATATATATAATTTTGTTCTACACAAATTGATAATGCAACTAGTTAAATACGGTTTTAGGGGCAGGACCTAGTATAGGAGATATGACCAATTATAGACCGATCGTAAAAAATTCTTTAAGCAAAACTTCTGGACATGAAAGCTATATTTCAGTAAAATTTTGTATCTATATCGTAATTTTGTAATAAGTAATGTGTGTTATGAACCGATCGTGCAAAAATCTTGAAATAGAATTTTTGTATCAATAGCTTTATTTGGTAATGAGTAATGTGCATTTAAGAGATTTTCGAAAGAGGACTTTGTATGGGAGCCAGAGTTGTCAACTATTTTATACTAAAACGCGCCGTCCATTCACTCAAAACGCACTAAAAAGCGCTAAAATTATATTTTTACACAGTCTTAAAAAATATAGTATTTAGCTAAAATTTGTTTATTAAAAAAATTACTACAAATATGTTTGATTTTCTTATTCAATGACTAATTGCTATCATCGATCAAGATCTCAATAACTAGTCAAAGAGATTTTTTTAAATTCCCCATAATAAATTTTAATTAAACTCTTCATTTCCAAAAATACTAAGAGCCAAAACTTTGTGAAAAAACTGAAGTAATCGTCAAGTAATTGTTTCCTTGACAGTGAAGTTATAAAAAAAGAATGCTAAATTTTTGTGAATCAAACTTTGTGCGATCAAAATTATTTTTGTATTATTCACATTAAAATATCAATAGTTTTCACGAAATGCAATTTTAATTTCAAGTTCAAGTTAACCTAACTAAAATTAAGTTAATTTACAACTTTTCCCTTTTTTGACGTGAAAAACTTCCCTTGTTGTGAATTTTTTATAGAATTTTCTGATCAATAAAAACTGTTACGATCAAAATCAACTGTTGTGGAATTTCACGAAATCAATTTTCCCTTCGAAGGTATTGAAAATTTAAGAATAAACAGATTTCAATTCTTTTGGCGAAAAAGGTGAATATTTTTTATTTTAGTTTTAAAGTTTTAAAATAACTCAACACACTAAAAGATCTTTGAATTACTCATAATATGGAAAGTTTAGAAAAAGGAACTTTAATAAATTTGTACGGCAGAGTACTGTCTAAAATTATTCCGTTTTATCTTTATTGTTAAACTAGAATAATTTTATGTTATTAAAAAGATTTTTCATTTGTTGAAATAAGCGTTAATTTAGCGCCTTTTTCCAAAAAAGCGCTAAGAGGAAAAAATGCGACTTTTGGATTGTTAAAAGGGGCTAAATCTAGCGCCAAAAGCGCTAAATTGGCAACGCTGATGGGAGCTATGACTAATTGTGTATATAAAAACAAAATTTCAAAATTCTGCATTTATATCATTATTTGGTAATGAATATTGTACGTTTAAGTAATTTTCTGGAGGGTGCCTAGTATGAGAGCTATGACCAAGTATGGACCGATCGTAAAACAATTTTATAGTGTAATTTATGTATATAAGAGCAATATTTGTGGTAAATGTATGGATATTTTAATTTAGTAATGAGTTATGTGCATTTATGTGATTTTCGGAGGGAACCTTGCATGGGAGCTATGACCAAGGATGGACCAATAGGAAAAAAATTTACAGTAATATTTCTGTGTATATGAGCAATACTTGTACAAATATCTTAATGAATATCTTAATTTAGTAATGAGTTATGCGCGTTTAAGTGATTTTCGGGAAGGGACCTTGTATGGGAGCTATGACCTATTATGGACCGATCGGAAAAAAATTTCACAGTAATATTTCTGTTCATTTGAGCAATACTTGTACCAAATTTTATATGGATATCTTAATTTAGAAATGAGTTATGCGCGTTTAAGTGATTTTCGGGAAGGGACCTTGTATGGGAGCTATGACCTATTATGGACCGATCGGAAAAAAATTTCACAGTAATATTTCTGTTCATTTGAGCAATACTTGTACCAAATTTTATATGGATATCTTAATTAATACTGAGTTATGCGCGTTTAAGTGATTTTCTGGAAGGGACCTTGTATGGGAGCTATGACAAAGTATGGACCGATCGGAAAAAAATTCCACAGTAATATTTATGTATATGTGAGCAATACCTGTACCAAATTTTATGTGGATATCTTAATTTAGTAATGAGTTATGTGCGTTTAAGTGATTTTCGGGAGGGGACCTTGAGTGGGAGCTATCACCAATTAAGAACCGATCGGAAAAAAATTTACAGTAATATTTTTGTGCATATGAACTATACTTGTACCAAATTTTATATAGATATCTTAATTCGTTAATGAGTTATGTGCGTTTAAGTGATTTTCGGGAGGGGACCGTGTATGGGAGCTATGACCAATTATGGACCGATCGGAAAAAATTTTCACAATAATATTTCTGTGCACATGAGTAATACTTGTACTAAATTTTATATGGATGTCTTATGTTAGTAATGATTTATGCGCGTTTAAGTGATTTTCGGGAGGGGACCTTGTATGGGAGCTATGACCAATTATGGACCGATGGAAAAAAAATTTGCAGTAATACTTCTGTATGTGAGGGCAATACTTGTACTAAATTTTATATAGATAACTTGATTTAGAAATGAATTATTTGCGTTTAAGTTCCGAATCCACCGATCCAGAAAATTTTTTCTCTGAATGAATTCTATTGACATAACATTGTAATTTATAAAATTTTGTAAAGATTTCGACATTGTGACGGAAGTTATTAACAAAAAACCCATTTGTTTACGAATTTTCTCTCTTTTACATTGAGAGTTGCCAGAAACCAGAAATTGCAACCAGCGTTACCGTTGTGAGACTAAAGTCGCAATTTGACCCTTTTCCAAGTGCCTTGCCACTTTTGTGACCCCTTGTCAAAATGAACTAAATTTGCGACTTTTTTCGCTTCTTGCCACTTAACAAAATACCCATTTTCCGGGAATATGTACTTTTGTATGGGAGGTATATGAAATTGTGGACCAATTCTGGCAATTTTCAGCAGGAGTCAAGCTCTTGTGTAGAAACGAATGTATGCTGATTTTCATGGAATTATCTTTCATAGTTTTCGAGAAAATTACATCAGGATGTGTAAAAAATGCTTATTTTTTTCGAGGTTGTTTTCAAATTTTGATTCATAACTTTTCCCGGTGTGAACCGATTTTGCTCGTTTTCAATACCAAACTGCCTAGGACAATAATAAATATTTTGGGTGAATTTCGTTAATTTTTGTTGCTTCGTGTTAACGTGAGAATGTTTTATACAGACAGACAGACGGACAGACGGACATAGCTAAATCGACTCAGAATTTCATAAGGTCCAAGAATATATATACTTTGTTGGGTCTCAGATGAATATTTCTTGGTGTTACACACGGAATGACAAAGTTATATATACCCTCTATCACCACTGATGGTGGTGGAGGGTATAAAAATATATTTTTAAATTATTACGTTATGTACCTAAGGCAGGGGTCGGCAAACTTCTGAGTCGGAAGAGCCAAAATTTACAGTTTACAAAACATATGTTTTAAAAGAGCCACAACATTTTTGTTTATTAAAACTTTACAAATCTTCATATGAAATCCAAAAAGCCCTAAGTTACAAAAAAATCAAAATCGACTTTTTGATTGATTATGACGCACCGTATCAAAATACATGTTCCTGCTAAATTTTACACTCCTACAATTAAAATCAGTGTCCCTATCAAAGAAATTCTAAAAGGTTATGTTCTAAAATTACCTTAAAATTAATGAAAATTTAAATTTTTAACTTCGAAACTGTGAAATGTTATAAATTGGCATCAAATAAAACAAAAATGGCAGTTTTTAGCGAATCCTTGTAATATAGAGATTATTTTAACAGTTTTATTTTCAAAGAAAAATTCCGAAAATCTTTATGAAAACAAAGAAGCCTTATGACTTCCATGTTTCGGCCTATTTGACCAACAAACCCCCGATTTGAATTTAGTTGAAAATGTTAAAACTTACTATTTTTAATGTAACTTACGCCCTTTTGTGTTTCAGAAAAAAAATTCTCAAGGGCGTAAATTTTCATATCTCCGTAAGCAAACAAAAACGGTTTTTTGCTTCTCCTAAAAAATTTGTTCAATGTAACTTAGGGCTTTTTGGATTTTCATATGACGAAATACTTTATGAATTCACTTCAAAACATAATTTTTGATTTAATTATCTACAGGACATTCTTCAAGGAATCTTTCTTATAGATTTTGACTACAAATACTTTTTGAATTTTTATGTGTCATTCGAATACATTTTTTAAAAATATAGAAGTTTATTAGAGTAGGGCGACAGTGTTATAATTTAAAAGGCTTTTCGAAGTATATCAGGAAATGTAAAAATAACGAAAATTGATGACGCAGCTAATACAGCATAAAGTAATATATTAATTTGGCGGCAATCAAGATAAAGATTTTTTTTATGCATACAGAAATTATATTGTGAAGTATTGCGGACATCGAACCATATTTTACCAACCCCAATATAAGGTCCTTTTCAGAAAATGACTAACGATCATAATTGACTTAACAGTAGCAATATTTCAACGAAATTCAAAATAAAGAACTTTTATAAGAACCAATATCTATCTTCCAATTTGATTTTAACGCTCATAACTGTCCTAATAATAACTGTATTATGACGAAATTCAATACAAACAAGAACAAAAATCTCTTTACCAAATTTGGTGACTATCGACTCATAATTGATCCTACCACCATATAAGATCACCACTAGAAAATTACCCTTTCGCTCCTAAGTGACTTAATAATAGCAGTAAGCGACGAAATTCGACACAAACAAGTTTTATAAGAACAAAATTTCTCGACCAAATTTTAAGAGGATCCGAACATAATTGACCAATCCCCTTTTATAAGGTCTACTTCGGAAAATGACTCTAACGCTCATAACTGATTTAATAATACATATTAGTATAGCGACGCAATTCGATACAAACAAGTATTATAGGAAGAAAAATCTCTCTCCAAAATTTTTTAATGATCAGTTCATTGTTGACCATACCCGCATATAAATTCTTCTTCAGAAAATGACTTAACGCTCATAACAGGCTTAATAATAGTTGTGAAATTCGTCATAAACAAATTTATAGAAACAAAAATATCTGTACCAAATTTAATAAGATGGGTTCCGAATTGATACTACCAACCAACACCCAATATTGAAGTTTTCAAATAGACCAAGTTTTTAGTATTTAACTGTATCCAAACTCTCCACATTATTAATTAATTAATTAATTACGATACATTCAATTTTCAAAAAATATGTTTTAATTCGAAAAACATGAAAATTTCGAAATGTAGGATCAGTGGCCTCCGGTGGGTTAGTGGTTAGTGTTCTAGTCTGGTAGACCGGAGGTGGTGGGTTCGATTCCCACCTGAGGCACTGGTTATGGAGCGCACAACAGGCCCGATAGAGGCCTAGGTGTATTTCTTCGGATTTGATGTATATATGTACATCCTCCTTTCAAACTAACTAACTAACTACGATCATGATTTACATCTTATCTAATGGCACTTCGTAGGAGCGCTCATGATGCCCATTCGTTTATACTGAACTTTTCAATTAAAAATTTAAAGAATGAAACATTTTCTTACAATACTAACTTATACATGGAACAAATTCAGTGGGAGAGATAGGTTTGTATGGCTTTAGAAAGTTTCACAAACGACTCTAAACATTCATTTGTTAGTTGGCTTTTTACCTAACTCTATCAATGGCTTTTAAACTTTGACAATTTTCCGTAACCAAAGCTTTACTTTTTAAATTGATCAACTGCATTTCTAGAGATCCAGTACCAATTCCAAATGGCACAATGGTAAATAAAAGCAAGGAAATGACTGAAAACTAATTGTTTTGTTTTCGTTCTTTCTCGCCCAAAAAGAATTTGCTTTATTTTGCTTACGTACAAAACGATTAAACAAAGATGAAAAGTTGTGTATATTGTAAAAACGTTTGCGAATTGTTTTGTTAGTTTAACAAACACTGCTCGTTAATCGATTCAGAAAGATTTTAAAATATATAAATATTTGTTTATAAAATAAGAAAGTGTTTATGAAACTAAAGAGCCACAGCTCCACATCCAAAGAGCCGCATTTGGCTCGCGAGCCGTAGTTTGCCGACCCCTGGACTAGGCTATAGAGCGTCTAGATAGACAGAGTCTAGTAGACTAGACTATAGACTAGACTATAGACTGGACTATAGACTAGACTATAGATAGACTATAGACTAGACTATAGACTAGACTACAGACTAGACTAGACTAGACTATAGACTAGACTATAGACTAGACTATAGATAGACTATAGACTAGACTATAGACTAGACTATAGACTAGACTATAGACTAGACTATAGACTAGACTATAGACTAGACTAGACTATAGACTAGACTATAGACTAGACTATAGACTAGACTATAGACTAGACTATAGACTAGACTATAGACTAGACTATAGACTAGACTATAGACTAGACTATAGACTAGACTATAGACTAGACTATAGACTAGACTATAGACTAGACTATAGACTAGACTATAGACTAGACTATAGACTAGACTATAGACTAGACTATAGACTAGACTATAGACTAGACTATAGACTAGACTATAGACTAGACTATAGACTAGACTATAGACTAGACTATAGACTAGACTATAGACTAGACTATAGACTAGACTATAGACTAGACTATAGACTAGACTATAGACTAGACTATAGACTAGACTATAGACTAGACTATAGACTAGACTATAGACTAGACTATAGACTAGACTATAGACTAGACTATAGACTAGACTATAGACTAGACTATAGACTAGACTATAGACTAGACTATAGACTAGACTATAGACTAGACTATAGACTAGACTATAGACTAGACTATAGACTAGACTATAGACTAGACTATAGACTAGACTATAGACTAGACTATAGACTAGACTATAGACTAGACTATAGACTAGACTATAGACTAGACTATAGACTAGACTATAGACTAGACTATAGACTAGACTATAGACTAGACTATAGACTAGACTATAGACTAGACTATAGACTAGACTATAGACTAGACTATAGACTAGACTATAGACTAGACTATAGACTAGACTATAGACTAGACTATAGACTAGACTATAGACTAGACTATAGACTAGACTATAGACTAGACTATAGACTAGACTTAGACTAGACTATAACTAGACTAGACTAGACTATAGACTGACTATAGACTAGAATATAGACTAGACTATAGACTAGACTATAGACTAGACTATAGACTAGACTATAGACTAGACTATAGACTAGACTATAGACTAGACTATAGACTAGACTATAGACTAGACTATAGACTAGACTATAGACTAGACTATAGACTAGACTATAGACTAGACTATAGACTAGACTATAGACTAGACTATAGACTAGACTATAGACTAGACTATAGACTAGACTATAGACTAGACTATAGACTAGACTATAGACTAGACTATAGACTAGACTATAGACTAGACTATAGACTAGACTATAGACTAGACTATAGACTAGACTATAGACTAGACTATAGACTAGACTATAGACTAGACTATAGACTAGACTATAGACTAGACTATAGACTAGACTATAGACTAGACTATAGACTAGACTATAGACTAGACTATAGACTAGACTATAGACTAGACTATAGACTAGACTATAGACTAGACTATAGACTAGACTATAGACTAGACTATAGACTAGACTATAGACTAGACTATAGACTAGACTATAGACTAGACTATAGACTAGACTATAGACTAGACTATAGACTAGACTATAGACTAGACTATAGACTAGACTATAGACTAGACTATAGACTAGACTATAGACTAGACTATAGACTAGACTATAGACTAGACTATAGACTAGACTATAGACTAGACTATAGACTAGACTATAGACTAGACTATAGACTAGACTATAGACTAGACTATAGACTAGACTATAGACTAGACTATAGACTAGACTATAGACTAGACTATAGACTAGACTATAGACTAGACTATAGACTGACTAAGACTATAGACTACTACTGGACTATAGACTAGACTATAGACTAGACTTAGACTAGACTATAGACTAGACTATAGACTAGACTATAGACTAGACTATAGACTAGACTATAGACTAGACTATAGACTAGACTATAGACTAGACTATAGACTAGACTATAGACTAGACTATAGACTAGACTATAGACTAGACTATAGACTAGACTATAGACTAGACTATAGACTAGACTATAGACTAGACTATAGACTAGACTATAGACTAGACTATAGACTAGACTATAGACTAGACTATAGACTAGACTATAGACTAGACTATAGACTAGACTAGACTATAGACTAGACTATAGACTAGACTATAGACTAGACTATAGACTAGACTATAGACTAGACTATAGACTAGACTATAGACTAGACTATAGACTAGACTATAGACTAGACTATAGACTAGACTATAGACTAGACTATAGACTAGACTATAGACTAGACTATAGACTAGACTATAGACTAGACTATAGACTAGACTATAGACTAGACTATGACTAGACTATAGACTAGACTATAGACTAGACTATAGACTAGACTATAGACTAGACTATAGACTAGACTATAGACTAGACTATAGACTAGACTATAGACTAGACTATAGACTAGACTATAGACTAGACTATAGACTAGACTATAGACTAGACTTAGACTAGACTTTTTTTGGTTTCCTATTTGATAGTGTTGAAGCTGTGACAACTGTCACTTCGGTTCCCTGACTTTCTTCCCCGTTATCACCCCTTAAATGATTTCTGCAATTTTTTTTTGCTGGTAGTTGCATTTTCTTTGAATCGTTTGTTAGTCTTAGTTATACTAAGTGCTTTTTAGAACCCTAAAAAGAAAGCTCGATATCAAAATTTTCTACAAGAGGAAAGCTCAGTTGAGCCTATATACATATGTATATGTATAAGGTTACTTAGATTATATAGCGCAACTTAAAATCTCCTACATCTACATTATATTGTCCACTTTAGTATTTCATGCTCATTAAAGTTTTACTGCATACACTAACAACTGACTTCCATACCGTATTAAATATTGAACAGATTTGGTTAGTCTGGCCTACATTTCAAAATTCATTTCTTTTTTTACTTGACATAAACAACTAAACCAATTTTCCAATATATACATTTCAAATAGCTCTTACGTTGTCATATTTGACTGCTTTAGTTTTTTTTTTTTTCAAACAAATCTATTTGCTGTAAACACACCTTGTTGACAACAAAAAATCTAAATTAGTTTTAAATCCTCTCAAATTACTACTTAACTAAAATTAAATAAACTAACCTAGGGAAAAAAGTATCACATGTCCTTTAGCTGTTTTATTTGTCCTTTTTGCTTTTATGTTTTGTTAGAGCTCAACTCATTATGAGTTTAATTAAAAGTAAAATACCCAAATTAATCACCTGTATTTATAATTACATGAATACCTACAAATAAATATCTATGTGTGTATGTTATACATGTTCACATAGTTTATAGGGTTTATTTTTTAAATGCAAATACACTTGATATAGTATTTAAATTTTAGTATTTGTACTTGAATCAATGAATATACACCAAACACTTTATGTACGGAAAGGAAAAGTATTTACTTTCCTACTTTTATTAGAGATAGGACAACTATATTTTTGAAAAATGGGAAGATGGCAGTCTCCTTCGGAATATGTGGAGGAAACTATACATTCTCCGCCATTCCTCAAAGGCAGGATTCAATTCCAGCGATTTGTATTTATGTCATACTTAGCTGAAATTCATTTTGAGTCAGTATTTAAAGTTTTATAAATTACTGTTCCCGGTCAATTCTGGCTTTAGTGCAATTCACATAAAAAGCATGTCCGTGCAAGCACACATGCTCGTGTTTATATGAGTGTGTAAGAAAGCAATACACACATCAAGATTACTTCCGGTTCAGTAATTACACAAATAATTGTGAGCACAATTCAATACCCTCAACAAACTCATTTTCACATTTACTGTGCACAGTGGAGCAGAGTCAAATAATGTTTAGATACATTTGTAAATTCAGTTATTGCTTACTTCAGTTCGGTTCTAGTTCTGTGCTAGTTATGTTCTAGTTTAGTTCTAGTTCAGTTCTAGTTCAGTTCTAGTTCAGTTCTAGTTCAGTTCTAGTTCAGTTCTAGTTCAGTTCTAGTTCAGTTCTAGTTCAGTTCTAGTTCAGTTCTGTTCAGTTCTAGTTCAGTTCTAGTTCAGTTCTAGTTCAGTTCTAGTTCAGTTCTAGTTCAGTTCTAGTTCAGTTCTAGTTCAGTTCTAGTTCAGTCTAGTTCTGTTCTAGTTCAGTTCTAGTTCAGTCTAGTTCAGTTCTAGTTCAGTTCTAGTTCAGTCTAGTTCAGTTCTAGTTCAGTTCTAGTTCTGTTCTGTTCTGTTCTAGTTCTGTTCTAGTCTGTTCTGTTCTGTTCTGTTCTGTTCTGTTCTTTCTAGTTCTGTTCTAGTTCTGTTCTAGTTCTGTTCTAGTTCTGTTCTAGTTCTGTTCTAGTTCTGTTCTAGTTCTGTTCTAGTTCTGTTCTAGTTGTTCTAGTTTGTTTAGTTCTGTTCTAGTTCTGTTCTAGTTCTGTTCTAGTTCTGTTCAGTTCTGTTCTAGTTCTGTTCTAGTTCTGTTCTAGTTCTGTTCTAGTTCTGTTCAGTTCTGTTCTAGTTCTGTTCTAGTTCTGTTCTAGTTCTGTTCTAGTCTGTTCTAGTTCTGTTCTAGTTCTGTTCTAGTTCTGTTCTAGTTCTGTCTAGTCTGTTCTAGTTCTGTTCTAGTTCTGTTCTAGTTCTGTTCTAGTTCTGTTCTAGTTCTGTTCTAGTTCTGTTCTAGTTCTGTTCTAGTTCTGTTCTAGTTCTGTTCTAGTTCTGTTCTAGTTCTGTTCTAGTTTGTTCTAGTTCAGTTCTAGTTCAGTTCTAGTTCTGTTCTAGTTCTGTTCTAGTTCTGTTCTAGTTCTGTTCTAGTTCTGTTCTAGTTCTGTTCTAGTTCTGTTCTAGTTCTGTTCTAGTTCTATTCTAGTTCTGTTATAGAACTGTTCAAGTTCTGTTCTAGTTCTGGTTCAGTTTGTTTCTTTTGGAAAAGTTTGTTTGTTAAAAAATCTACTACACGGTGTGTGTTCGTTACTAAACAACCAAGCAAATGAACCAGTTTTTTTGCTCTTCCCTCTCTTTCACATACATAGTTGTTACCTCAATAAACCTGCTAGTTGTTGTAGTTTATACCTCATTTAGGCCAGTTTTGTTTATTGTTATTATTATTTTTGTTGTTATCGTTATTTCCTAGTCTGTATATTTTTTTTAAAGCGCGCCCCATTTACTTTAATTTTTTCCAATTTTCATTATATATTTTTTTCGTATTTCTTTTTTTTTTTTTGGTTGTAGATCAAAGAGCAAATGAAGCGATTTATTGGTGTCATATGACATGCCATGTTATTTTACCACCTGTACGTCCGTCTATCCATCCGTTTTATTGGTATCTTGTTTTCAATACATTTATTCATTATTTGTAATTTGTAATAAAATAACAACATTCATAATAATAATAATAACAATTTTTGTTGTTGTTGTTTTTATTTGAGTGAAATAAAATTAAATTGTTTTCCGTTTGATATTTTATTACTGCTGCTACAATAAACGTAAATATCAAATTTATTTAAACATTAATTCAAGTGCCAGCTTATTTGTTTTATTTTAAAATATTTTCTTTTTTTGTGCAAAAAAAGTTAATTGATTTTATAGGTATTATAGGTTTTTGTTTTATTATTTAATAGTAATTTTAGTTTAATTGCTTAGTGAACTGAGGTATAAGTCCTTCAAATTAGTGTGTGTGTGTGTGTGCGTAGGCTTTAAAATGTTAATTAAAGTTTAAAATTGCCATTAATGTTGGTTTTATTTATAGATTTTATTTGAAATTTATATAATACTATTTGATTTAAGTTAAAAAATTAGCTTAATAATACATACTCACTACTTGCGGGAAATTTAAGTACATATTTCACATTTCATAGTTGCCTAATTTTAGGGTTGTAGAACGTCACAATGTATTTTCTGTGTTGGATTCTTCTGGTGGCATCATACGTAGCTGTCAGCTTTTAAAAATTAATAAAAATTTTAATTTTATACAAATTGCATCTATTTTTACTCCGCTACAAATAAAACTCCCCACAAATATTTGATAAACATATTTTTTCAATTACACAAAAATTTTCAAATCTTTATGCATTTCTTTATATCAATACTAAATTTAACCTAAATTTACTATTTATACTGAAGACCACAAGAAAAATGCAGCTCTCTTTAGCTCCCCTTATAAAAAAATTATATAAAATCTTGCCAACATAAAATACATTTTGATTTATAATTTTAATTTTAATATATTTCAAAATTACAAAAAAATACAACAACAGCCAGCCCAATAATTATAAAATATCTACCTAAAGTTAAACATTCTTTCTATGCTCTCTTATACTATATAAACTAAAACTATTTAAACTATTAGTATTTACAAAAAAAAAAAATCATAATTTTCTTGATAACAAAAATTCCAAAATTACAAATAACTCCTTTAAGGTATATAAAGTATACTCTGGATATAATTTTGTTGCTGTTTTATTCTGTTTTAAAACAAAAAAATTCCAAGTGGTCTAGTTCGTTCCTCTACGAAATATCTAGGAAAAACTCTATGCAAAGTACAAAACTTTAATAACAACAACAAAATAGTTTAGCAAATAGTTTTGTTAGACAAAAACTGAGAAAAAGGTAGAAACTCTTAAAAAGTACAGAAAAAAATGGAAAATCAAGAAAATATTAAATTATTTATGTTTTAAATATTTTTATATTTTTTCTAGTGAATGTAACAAGAATTATTAATACTGAGAGATTGACGGCAACAGAAGACTTTGAGAGGCACTATAAGAGATAGAACCAAACTGAAGTAGAACTGAAGTAGAACTGAACTAGAACTGAAGTAGAACTGAACTAGAACTGAACTAGAACTGAACTAGAACTGAACTAGAACTGAACTAGAACTGAACTAGAACGGAACTAGAACTGAACTAGAACTGAACTAAAACTGAACTAGAACTGAACTAGAACTGAACTAGAACTGAACTAGAACTGAACTGAACTAGAACTGAACTAGAACTGAACTAGAACTGAACTAGAACTGAACTAGAACTGAACTAGAACTGAACTAGAACTGAACTAGAACTGAACTACTGAACTAGAACTGAACTAGAACTGAACTAGAACTGAACTAGAACTGAACTAGAACTGAACTAGAACTGAACTAGAACTGAACTAGAACTGAACTAGAGAACTAGAACTAGAACTGAAACTAGAGAACTAGAACTGAACTAGAACTGAACTAGAACTGAACTAGAACTGAACTAGAACTGAACTAGAACTGAACTAGAACTGAACTAGAACTGAACTAGAACTGAACTAGAACTGAACTAGAACTGAACTAGAACTGAACTAGAACTGAACTAGAACTGAACTAGAACTGAACTAGACTGAACTAGAACTGAACTAGAACTGAACTAGAACTGAACTAGAACTGAACTAGAACTGAACTAGAACTGAACTAGAACTAGAACTAGAACTGAACTAGATAAACTGAACTAGAACTGAACTAGAACTGAACTAGAACTGAACTAGAACTGAACTAGAACTGAACTAGAACTGAACTAGAACTGAACTAGAACTGAACTAGAACTGAACTAGAACTGAACTAGAACTGAACTAGAACTGAACTAGAACTGAACTAGAACTAGAAATGAACTAGAACTGACTAGAACTGAACTAGAACTGAACTAGAACTGAACTAGAACTGAACTAGAACTGAACTAGAACTGAACTAGAACTGAACTAGAACTGAACTAGAACTGAACTAGAACTGAACTAGAACTGAACTAGAACTGAACTAGAACTGAACTAGAACTGAACTAGAACTGAACTAGAACTGAACTAGAAACTGAACTAGAACTGAACTAGAACTGAACTAGAACTGAACTAGAAGAACTAGAACTGAACTAGAATGAACTAGAATGAACTAGAACTGAACTAAACTGAACTAGAACTGAACTAGAACTGAACTAGAACTGAACTAGAACTGAACTAGAACTGAACTAGAACTGAACTAGAACTGAACTAGAACTGAACTAGAACTGAACTAGAACTGAACTAGAACTGAACTAGAACTGAACTAGAATTGAACTAGAACTGAACTAGAACTGAACTAGAACTGAACTAGAACTGAACTAGAACTGAACTAGAACTGAACTAGAACTGAACTAGAACTGAACTAGAACTGAACTAGAACTGAACTAGAACTGAACTAGAACTGAACTAGAACTGAAGAAGAACTGAAGAAGAACTGAACTAGAACTGAACTAGAACTGAACTAGAACTGAACTAGAACTGAACTAGAACTGAACTAAACTGAACTAGAACTGAACTAGAACTGAACTAGAACTGAACTAGAACTGAACTAGAACTGAACTAGAACTGAACTAGAACTGAACTAGAACTGAACTAGAACTGAACTAGAACTGAACTAGAACTGAACTAGAACTGAACTAGAACTGAACTAGAACTGAACTAGAACTGAACTAGAACTGAACTAGAACTGAACTAGAACTGAACTAGAACTGAACTACAACTGAACTAGAACTGAACTAGAACTGAACTAGAAATGAACTAGAACTGAACTAGAACTGAACTAGAACTGAACTAGAACTGAACTAGAACTGAACTAGAACTGAACTAGAACTGAACTAGAACTGAACTAGAACTGAACTAGAACTGAACTAGAACTGAACTAGAACTGAACTAGAACCGAACTAGAACTGAACTAGAACTAAATTTACCTTATTGGTTGAGATGTATGGTGCAAACTTGTTAAAATCTCTCTACATGTGCATATATTTATGGAAAATTTAACATACAGGAAAAGAAAAATTAAAATATTTGTAAAAAGGAAAATGGAAAAAATATGTGTATAAAACTATAAATACTTTTGCTTTTTTTATACACAATATAAAGTGTATAAGTATAAATATTTGCAAAAAGGTTATGATAGATAAGTGCAACATGTATATTAACATTAGTTGCATACATATGTATGTACGTATACCTTAACACAGATACTTTTACTCACAGATACATATTTGTATATTAAATCCACAGTTATTTCTTGTGAAAAGGTAAAGGTTTTAATGTTTATATTAAGCACACTTCTACATACATAGGTACGTATGTAAAAAATATTTGTCTGACTATGTGTGTATATACATATGTATTTAAAAGATTCATGCACATATATCTATCCACACATACCTATGTGTATTTAAAGTTGAGTGAGAGAAGTGCGTTTCCGTTGTACTTTATAAAAGAAAGTCATAAATATTAGAAAATGTTAGTAGAGTAAACATTTTAACACACATACATACATAGTTGCAAAACTTACACACAAATCTATACATACATATATTTCGTTTAACATTTTAACACACACATAGACAAACTAACACACTTACACTTATAATCATTCATTCAAACGTAGTTATATTTGCATACATTATACATTTATGTATCACAACATATACATATTTTCTAAGTGCACAGTGGTTTTATAAGATAACTTTCCTATAGAATGATAAACAAAAATCAGTCTCGCAGAACACATCTACTGAGATTAGACAAGTTCGAAAATTGCCCATATTATTGAGACAGTGTTTAAACTTTCTTTTCATTTTAAAAACTTTTGAGTTCTAACCCACTGTTTTTCGTATATCACATCCACTAGTTTATGGTCCGTTATAAAAATATTTTAAAATAAGAAAAAAAACTGAAAAATATTTCATAACAAAATCTAAAATATTTCTTATTATAATACTCGTATATGTCTGTGGATTTTAAACACGACAAAGTGCTGCTATAAACGCACAAACTTACTTTAACAACATGAAAGTATTATATTTCTCGAAATTTATGAGATCAAAAATTTGAATGCCCTTGAGCTAAAAAAGAAAATTACTCAAACTATTACTGCAATTTAAGCAGATACTAACTTAGCGAAACTAAAGCTATGCTGTGGATGAAGAGTAAACCCAATAAGAAAGTTTAAAAGAGACATTTGATTTGATTTGATTTGGTATTTAATAAAGGTTGTTAATAGCTCAGACTATAGACTAATATATAATCCAGGCTGTAGGCCGATGTATAGACCAGACTTTAAATAAATCAATAAACAGACTATAGACTGATCTATAGTCCACACTATGGGCTGACCTATAGTCCAGACTATAATCTGATCTATTGTCTAGACTATAGACTGTTCTATAGTCCAGATTATAGGCTGATCTATAGTTTAGACTATAGATTGATCTATTGTCCAGATTATAGACTGATTTATAGTCCAGATTATTGACTGATCTATAGTCCAGACTATAAATTGATCGATAGTCCAGAATATAGATTGATTTATAGTCCAGACTATAAATTGATCTATAGTCCAGACTATAGATTGATCTATAGTCCAGACTATAGACTGATCTATAGTACATACTATAGATTGATCTATAGTCCAGACTACAGATTGATCTATAGTCCAGAATATAGATTGATTTATACTCCAGACTATAGATTGTTCTGTTGTTATAGTCTAGTCTATAGATTGATGTATAGTGAAGACTATAGATTAATCTATATTCCAAACTATAGATTAATCTATATTCCAGACTATAGATTGATCTATAGTCCAGACTATAGATTGATCTATAGTCCAGACTATAGACTGATCTATAGTCCAGACTATAAATTGATCTATAGTGCAGACTATAGACTGATCTATAGTCCAGACTATAGATTGATCTATAGTCCAGACTATAAATTGATCTATAGTGAAGACTATAGATTAATCTATATTCCAGACTATAGATTGATCTATAGTCCAGACTATAGATTGATCTATAGTCCAGACTTTAAATTGATCTATAATCCAGACTATAGATTGATCTATAGTCCATACTATAGATTGATCTATAGTCCAGACAATAGATTGTTCTATAGTCCAGACTATAAATTGATCTATAGAGCAGACTATAGATTGATCTATAGTCTGCACTATAGTCCACACTATAGATTGATTTATAGTCCACACTATTGATTGATCTATTGTCCAGACTATAGACTGGTTTATAGTCCATACTATAGACTGATCTATAGTCCAGATTATAGAATGATCTATAGTCCAGATTATAGACTGATCTATAGTCCAGACTACAGATTGATCTTAAGTCCGGACTACAGATTTATCTATAGTCTGCAGTACAGTATATTAAAGACTAATGAACGAACTATAGTTCATACTACAAACTGATCAGTAGACCGGACTGCTGTTTATATTCAGATATACAATATGGACTCATCTAAAGTGTATATAATTGACTGATCTATAGTGTGGAGTGTAAACTGATATATAGTCCATATTATTGGCTGATCTATTGTCGAGACTATGGGCTGATCTATAGTTCAGACTGAACTATAGTGCATAGTTGTTGTCTAAATATTTCCTAAATCCATTTTTTTATTGAGGATATACATACGTACATACATATATTTATGTATGTGAGTATATGAGTGTTTATGTAAAAATATGTGTTTATAAAACATAATCCTTGCTATCCATAACTAACTAAGTATACACCACTTACTTTACAATTTAGCAAAACAACTTCTCCCGCACATCTAAAACAAAATAATAGATATTTTTCACTTTTTTCCAACATAAACTAAATTGAAATAACAGCTAAGAAAAATAAAATATTAGAAGAAATCAGTAAACGCCCCGCAAGTTGCTCGAGCAACCTGATCTATTTTCTTGAGAACAAATGGTTTTTGTTGTACTTATTTTAGAATAAAAGGGGTGTGATACGCTTAAAGAAGATTCCACTCCCACACAACTGCCTTTGGAAATTGTAAAGTTATAGTTGGTGGTTGTAGTGTTTAGTGTAAATAGCCATTTATTATGCAATGTAACGGATGTGTAACTGCTTACCAACAAAATGTTCTGTCTGTTATGGAGAAGCTGAAATATAGGGTTTGTTTTTGTACTTGCACTAAAGTAGCAAGTATTAGTTGATTGCTACAGCACTTTAACATAGAAAATGTCTAAAATGGTATTAAATGTAGTTTCTTTTAAGAAGAGTAGCTAATGTAAAAAAGGAATAGACGAATTTAGATAAATTTCCATGTAAATAAGACTGGGGATGGCAAACTTGAGTTATTGGGGGGATCCAAATGCAAACAATGAACATTTAAAACGTTTTTTCCCAAAAAATATTGGCCTCTTCTGCTACTGTTATTGCTTATATTTACCCCTTTTTCAATTTTTGACGACACACTTTGTCCATTATACTTCCTGCTGCCACTAAATCAAACTAAATGTTATTCCCTTTTTAATGTGCTTTTTTCCGCGTGTGCATATCCACAACTTCGCGTAAGTAGTTTTTGAAGGAGTTATTATTTTAACCTCTAAGGTATGGTCAAACCCCCTCGTTATATTTATATACAACTTGAAGAAAAAATGTTAATTCGAAAATAGTTTTTACTTTCTTGTTTTTCACTTGAGGCCACCACTCATAGTCTAGTTAGGTAAATGACGTTATTGGAATTAGGGGGAGGACAGTAAGTTAAATGTAAAGAATGAAAAAGTTTTGTAAAGATTTTAAAAGGAAAGGGGAAGGATGCTGGGGGGAAAGAAAACATGTTAAAATACAACTCTAATATATAAATCTATAGAGCTTAGAACATATCATATTCTAGAATAGTCGAAGTCAGGACTAAAGAATACACAAGTAAAATACAGGACTATAGATGAGTCCATAGCCTGGACTATAGAACATTGATTTGTATGGACTATATAAAAGCCTGTAATCTAGCCTATATAAAAGTCTGTAGTTTAGGCTAGAGAACTGTCTATAGTCTGGACTATAGAACAGTATATAGTCTGGACTATAGGACAGTCTATAGTCTGGACTATAAAACAGTCTATAGAATATCGACTAGATTAGACTATAGACTAGACTATAGACTAGACTATAAACTAGACTATAGTCTAGACTATAGACTAGACTATAGTCTAGACTATAGACTAGACTATAGACTAGACTATAGACTAGACTATAGACTAGACTATAGACTAGACTATAGACTAGACTATAGACTACACTATAGACTACACTATAGACTACACTATAGACTAGATTATAGACTAGACTGTAAACTAGACTATAGACTAGACTATAGACTAGACTGTAGACTAGACTATAGACTAGACTATAGACTAGACTGTAGACTAGACTATAGACTAGACTATAGACTAGACTATAGACTAGACTATAGACTAGACTATAGACTAGACTATAGATTAGACTATAGACTAGACTAAAGACTAGACTATAGACTAGACTATAGACTAGGCTATAGTCTAGTCTTTAGTCTAGTCTATAGACTAGACTACAGACTAGACTATAGACTAGACTATAGACTAGACTATAGACTAGACTATAGACTAGACTATAGACTAGACTATAGACTAGACTATAGACTAGTCTACAGACTAGACTATAGACTAGACTATAGACTAGACTATAGACTAGACTATAGACTAGACTATAGACAAGACTATAGACTAGACTATAGACTAGACTATAGATTAGACTATAGACTAGACTATAGACTAGACTATAGACTAGACTATAGACTAGACTATAGACTAGACTATAGACTAGACTATAGACTAGACTATAGACTAGACTATAGACTAGACTATAGACTAGACTATATACTAGACTATAGACTAGACTATAGACTAGACTATAGACTAGACTATAGACTAGACTATAGACTAGACTATAGACTAGACTATAGACTAGACTATAGACTAGACTATAGACTAGACTAGACTAGACTATAGACTAGACTATAGACTAGACTATAGACTAGACTATAGACTAGACTATAGACTAGACAATAGACTAGACTATAGACTAGACAATAGACTAGACTATAGACTAGACTATAGACTAGACTATAGACTAGACTATAGACTAGACTATAGACTAGACATAAACTAGACTATAGACTAGACAATAGAACTAGACTATAGCCTAGACTATAGCCTAGACTATAGACTAGGCTCTAGACTAGACTATAGACTAGACTATAGACTAGGGAACCTATAGACTAGACTATAGACCTAGACTATAGACTAGACTATAGACTAGACTATAGACTAGACTAGACTATAGACTAGACTATAGCTAGACTATAGACTTAGGACTGAAGACTAGACTATAGACTAGACTATAGACTAGACTATAGACTAGACTATAGACTAGACTATAGACTAGACTATAGACTAAGACTATAGACTAGACTATAGACTTAGACTATAGACTGACTTAAGACTCGACTATAGACTAGACTATAGACTTAGGACTATAGACTAGATCTAGACTATTAGACTAGACTAGACTATAGACTAGACTTAGACTAGACTATCGACTAGACTGTAGACTAGACTATAGACTAGACTATAGACCAGACTATAGACTAGACTATAGACTAGACTATAGACCAGACTATAGACTAGACTATAGACTAGACTATAGACTAGACTATAGACTAGACTATAGACTAGACTATAGACTAGACTATAGACTAGACTATAGACTAGACTATAGACTAGACTATAGACTAGACTATAGACTAGACTATAGACTAGACTATAGACTAGACTATAGACTAGACTATAGTCTAGTCTATAGTGTGGACTATAGAACAGACTATAGTCTGGACTATAGAACAGTCCACAGCCTTTCCTGTAGAATAATCTTTAATCTGGGCTATAGAACAGAATATAGTCTGTTCTATAGAATAGTCTATAATCTGGATTATAGAACAGTCTATGGTCTGGGCTATAAAACAGTCTATAGTCTGGACTATAGAATAGTCTATAATTTGGTCTATAGAACTGTCTATATTCTGGACTATAAAACTGTCTATCGTCTGGACTATAGAATAGTCTATAATCTGGACTATAGCACAGACTATAGTCTGGACTGTAGAAGAGTCTATAGTCTGGACTGTAGAACAGTCTATAGTCTGGACTATAGAACAGTTTATAGTATGGACTATAGAACAGTATATAGTCTGGACTATAGAACAGTCTATAGTCTAGCCTATAGAATAGTCTAGAGTCTGGCCTATAGAACAGTCTATAGTCTGGACTATAGAATAGTCTATAGTATGGACTATAGAACAATCTATAGTCTGGACTATAGAACAGTGTATAGTATAGACTATAGAACACAGTCTTTACTATAGAACAGTCTCGTCTATAGAATAGAATAAAGTCTCGTCTATAGAACATACTATAGTCTGGACTATAGAACAGTGTATAGTCTGGACTATAGAACAGTCTATAGTCTGGACTATAGAACAGTCTATAGTCTGGACTATAGAACAGTCTATAGTCTGGACTAAAGTCTCGTCTATAGAACAGACTATAGTCTGGACTGCAGAACAGTCTACAGTCTTTACTATCGCTTACCTTCCCCCACTAGCCGTTTACTTCTCTTCTGCCTACTCCTCCTCTCTTAAACTATTTTGTTTGATTTTACTCGCCATATTAAAAGATGTTGAATGATGAGTTTCAACTTTCTGGTCGATTATTAAAGGCTATTATGGATATAGTTCTAGATTGTACTTGTTATCCGCTGCTGTTCATTGTTAGGTTTTATCAGAAGTTGTTTATTGTTAAGAACAGATATCTTTAGGAAGTGATGCAGAAGAAAGAAAGTGTGTGGTCAGTTTTGTTTAAATACACTGATGGATTTTTAGTGAGTTAAGGGAAAGTATAGGCCAAGTTTTATCTGTAAAGATATTGCAGTTACTGAAGAAATGAAAACTAAAATTATAGATCTAAGCAAAAATTTGAATCCGAATTTCTTGTCTTTAAATTGTGGCCTTTTGTTTGTAAATTCCTTAAATATATTCTTTATAGTTGCCAAAAGTAATATATCATTCTTAAAGCCTTTAAATTTATCTTTTCAAATCATCAAGTAGAAAAAAGAAGAAAATTTATGCATTTTAAAATAAATTAAATCGTATTTTTTTTTCTTTACCAACAAATATAAGCCGCTTTGAAAAACTTGTGAATTTTTTTCGTCATACATTTTTAATATTGTTTACTCTGTTTACGCTTGTTTTTTCCAAAAAGAGGAAACGGAAATAAACATTAATATTTTTCTGTTGTTTTTCCAATGTATAGCAAAATACAATACAAAGCGAAAACAACAACAGCAAAAAAACTATATTAATCATTGTCAAAATGCAAACAACAAAAACAACAACTGAAAAAAAAAAACACAACAAAATAAAAACAGTGAGAAAAAATAATGTTTTTGTGCTGATTTTGACAGACGCGACCATGAATTGTTTTTTCCTTTTGCTTTTTAACGCTTTTCATCTTTTTTTCCACAAATTTTGTTTTTGTTATTGCTGCTATTAACCTACAGGCTACAATACAATATAATAACAATCAAATGGCTGTAGGATGTTTTACGTTAACAAAGCTTAAATGCGTGTGTTGAGAGAGAAAAAAAGGACACTTTCTTTTATTTCTGATGTTTCTTTGGTTGTTTTTCACTTATCAGCATCTAAATCATTTCTTTTTTAGCTGAATTTTTTTTTTATTCAGAGAAATAACTTGAAACTTTCTTAATTTATATTTTGACACAAAAACATTGTTATTATACTTTTTCAAATGGTTTTGAAGTTTGTTACTCATGTTATAGGTTATGTTGATAGTAAGCGAATTTAAGGTTGTCTATAGGCTGGAATAAAGATCATAAATATATATATTTTCATCTATAGTCTGGACTATAGATCAATCTATAGTGTGGACTATAGGTCAATCTATAGTCTGGACTCTACATCAATCTATAGTCTGGACTATAGATCAATCTATAGTCTGGACTATTGATCAATCTATAGTCTGGACTATAGATCAATCTATAGTCTGGACTATAGATCAATCTATATCGGACTAATAGTCCTGGACTATAGATCAATCTATAGTCTGGACTATAGATCAATCTATAGTCTGGACTATAGATCAATCTATAGTCCTGGACTATAGATCAATCTATAGTCGGACTATAGATCAATCTATAGTCTGGACTATAGATCAATCTATAGTCTGGACTATAGATCAATCTATAGTCTGGCACTATAGATCAATCTATAGTCTGGACTATAGATCAATCTATAGTCTGGACTATAGATCAATCTATAGTCTGGACTATTAGATCAATCTATAGTCTGGACTATAGATCAATCTATAGTCTGGACTATAGATCAATCTATAGTCTGGACTATAGATCAATCTATAGTCTGGACTATAGATCAATCTATAGTCTGGACTATAGATCAATCTATAGTCTGGACTATAGATCAATCTATAGTCTGGACTATAGATCAATCTATAGTCTGGACTATAGATCAATCTATAGTCTGGACTATAGATCAATCTATAGTCTGGACTATAGATCAATCTATAGTCTGGACTATAGATCAATCTATAGTCTGGACTATAGATCAATCTATATTCTAGACTATAGATCAATCTATAGTCTGGAATATAGATAAATCTATAGTCTGGACTTTATATCAATCAAAAGTCTGGACTATAGATCAATCAATAGTCTGGACTATAAATCAATCTATAGTCTGGACTATAGATCAATATCAAAATCAAAAATCATATCTATATATAGTTTATTCTATAGTCTCGACTCTAGATCAATCTACCGTTTGGACTATAGATCAATCTATAGCCTGGACTATAGATCAATCTATGGACCGGACTATTGATCTCTTTATAGTCTCGGCTATAGATCAGTCAATAGATCAATCTATTGTCTGGACTTAAATAAATCTTTTGTCTATTTTGTAGATCAATCTTAAGTGTGGACTATACATCAATCCATTGAACAACTTATAGTCGGGACCATAGATCATTCTATATTCGGGACTATAGATAAATCTGTAGTCTGGACTATATATACATCAATCTATAGTCTGGACTATAGATTAAGCTATAGTCAGGACTATAGATCAATCTATAGTCAGGACTGTTCATCAATCTATAGTCTGGACTATAGATCAATCTATAGTCTGGACTATAGATCAATCTATAGTCTGGACTATAGATCAATCTATAGTCTGTCCTATAGAATAATCTGTAGTCTGGCTTATAGATCAATCTATAGTCTGGACTATAGATCAATCTATAGTCTGGACTATAGATCAATCTAAAGTCTGGACTATAGACCAATCTATAGTCTGGACTATAGATCAATCTATAGTCTGGACTATGGATCAGTCTATAGTCTGGACTATGGATCAGTCCATAGTCTGGACTATAGATCAGTCTATAGTCTGGACTATAGATCAATCTATAGTCTGGACTATAGATCAATCTATAGTCTGTCCTATAGAATAATCTGTAGTCTGGCTTATAAATCAATCTATAATCTGGACTATAGATCAATCTATAGTCTGGACTATAGATCAATCTATAGTCTGGACTACAGATCAGTTTGTGGACTGGACTATTGATCGCTCTTATAGATCAATCTATAGTCTGGACTATAGATCAATCTATAGTCTGGGCTATAGATCAATTTATAGTCTGGACTATAGATCAATCTATAGTCTGGACTATAGATCAGTCTATAGTCTGGGCTATAGATCAATCTATAGTCTAGACTATAGATCAATCTGTAATCTGGGCTGTAGATCAGTCTATATTCTGGGCTATAGATCAATCTATAGTGTCAAGTATAGATCGGTCTATAGTCTGGACTATAGATTAATCTATAGTGTGAACTATAGATCGATCTATAGTCTGGACTATAGATCAATATATAGTCTGAACTGTAGATCAATCTAATGTCTGGACTATAAATTGGGCTATAGATCAATCTATAATCTGATTTATAGATCAATCTATGGTGTGGACTATAGATCAATCTATTTTCTGGCCTATAGATCAATCTATAGTGTGGACTATAGATAAATCTGTAGTCCAACCTATCAAGTTACAAACCTTTTCATTTAACTTACACTCACTATTTTTGAGTGTAGCGCATAGCTTAGCATTTTCTATGATAAACACTTTTATTTTGGTTTTCCAAAGGAATGAGATGTTCTCTTTTAATATACCAAAAAATTCAAAAATATAAATCTTCGAGAAACATTTTTGCATTACTTACTCTGTCCAGTTTTATACGCATTATAACAGGGTTTCGTTTTCTTTTCATTCATTTTCATCCTTGTGGCCATTAATATTGAAAGCAATTATTTACACTTTTTATTTTTCTCAAACGTAAACAACAACAAAAAAAAAAAAAAAGAAATTCAATTAATTTTTGCTCCGCTTTTTTCGAAACGCTTTTTTTTTTCGCATATTTGCTTCAACTTGTTTATGCTGAAATCAACGAAAAATAATCAAATTAATTACAGAAACAAGTCATGACATGAACACTGAAATTAACAGTTATAAACAAAAAGAAACAGCTAGAACAAAATGTATAGCCGTAGGAAAAGGAAATGCAAGAATGAATATAAAATCAAAAGATTTAAGATTAAATGATTTTTAATACGGAATTAAGAGGGAGGCGGAAGGGGATTAAGTTTATGGGAAAATTTATTTAAAATAGTTTAAGGTAATTTAAAAGGTATTTATAACTAATTTTTTAATAAATAATTTTTTTTATAATAATAATAAGATTGTTTTTAAAAAAATACGATTTTTCTTCATTTTACATTTTTTTATTAAAAATTAAATTTTTGGTTTTTTCAAAAAAAAAAAAAAAAAATATAAAAATTAATTTTTTTTTCTTTTAAACGGTTTAGCTACGAAGAATACGCCAAAACAATAAACGGTAGTACACATACATAAATTTGTTTGCGTGTTTCTTCGTTAGCAAAAGTTTACTTAAGACGTCCTAAAAAAATAAACAACAACAACGCTTGCAGTAAGTAATTTTATTTGGTGCATGTTAATATGAGAAGCGCATAGTAAGTACCGTTTATGATGATTAAAATAAAGTAAGACATTTTTCTATGGAGTTGTTTTCAATGCGTTATTTTAAAGTAAAATATTAGCAACATACCACTTATCATATATCACTGGATAGGTAATGAAGTCTAGTTTTTGAAAATATTACCAGTTTTTAAAACCATAGATAATTTTTAACAAAAAGTTGTATTAAATAAAGGTACATTTTTTTTAAGATATATGTTTTCTTTTCAAAGCCTCAAATTCCAATACACATTAAATCTTCTTGTGGTGAAATGAAGACACTAATCTTGCCAAAAAGATCAATCACCCGTATCTGAAACGAACAACTACAATCAACGGCACAATTGGAAATAACAAAAACACTTAGAACTAAACAAGTATGAAACTACAACATAACTAGAACCGAACTAGAAGAGAAATAGAACAGAACTAGAACAGAACCAGAACAGAACTAGAACAGAACTAGAACAGAACTAGAGGAGAACTAGAACCGAACTAGAAGAGAACTAGAACAGAACTAGAAGAGAAATAGAACAGAACTAGAACAGAACCAGAACAGAACTAGAACAGAACTAGAGGAGAACTAGAACCGAACTAGAAGAGAACTAGAACAGAACTAGAACAGAACTAGAATAGAAATAGAACAGAACTAGAATAGAACAGAAATAGAACAGAACAGAACTAGAACAGAACTAGAACTGAACTAGAACTAGAACTAGAACAGAACTAGAACAGAAGTACAACAGAACTAGAACAGAACTAGAACAGAACTAGAACAGAACTAGAACAGAACTAGAACAGAACTAGAACAGAACTAGAACAGAACTAGAACAGAACTAGAACAGAACTAGAACAGAACTAGAACAGAACTAGAACAGAACTAGAACAGAACTAGAAACAGAACTAGAACAGAACTAAGAACAGAACTAGAACAGAACTAGAACAGAACTAGAACAGAACTAGAACAGAACTAGAACAGAACTAGAACAGAACTAGAACAGAACTAGAACAGAACTAGAACAGAACTAGAACAGAACTAGAACAGAACTAGAACAGAACTAGAACAGAACTAGAACAGAAGTAGAACAGAACTAGAACAGAACTAGAACAGAACTAGAACAGAACTAGAACAGAACTAGAACAGAACTAGAACAGAACTAGAACAGAACTAGAACAGAACTAGAACAGAACTAGAACAGAACTAGAACAGAACTAGAACAGAACTAGAACAGAACTAGAATAGAACTAGAACAGAACTAGAACAGAACTAGAACAGAAGTAGAACAGAACTAGAACATAACAGAACTAGAACAGAACTAGAACAGAACTAGAACAGAACTAGAACAGAACTAGAACAGAACTAGAATAGAACAGAACAGTACTAGAACAGAACAGAACTAGAACAGAACTAGAACAGAACTAGAACAGAACTAGAACCGAACTAGAACCGAACTAGAACAGAACTAGAACAGAACTAGAACAGAACTAGAACAGAACTAGAACAGAACTAGAACAGAACTAGAACAGAACTAGAACTAGAACAGAACTAGAACAGAACTAGAACAGAACTAGAACAGAACTAGAACAGAACTAGAACAGAACTAGAACAGAACTAGAACAGAACTAGAACAGAACAGAACTAGAACAGAACTAGAACAGAACTAGAACAGAACTAGAACAGAACTAGAACAGAACTAGAACAGAACTAGAACAGAACTAGAACAGAACTAGAACAGAAATAGAACAGAACTAGAACAGAGCTAGAACAGAGCTAGAACAGAACTGAAACAGAACTAGAAGAGAACTAGAACAGAACTAGAACAGAACTAGAACAGAACTAGAACAGAACTAGAACAGAACTAGAACAGAACTAGAACAGAACTAGAACAGAACTAGAACTGAACTAGAACAGAACTAGAACAGAACTAGAACAGAACTATAACAGAACTAGAACAGAACAGAACTAGAACAGAACTAGAACAGAACTAGAACAGAACTAGAACAGAAATAGAACAGAACTAGAACAGAACTAGAACAGAGCTAGATCAGAGCTAGAACAGAACTGAAACAGAACTAGAACAGAACTAGAACCGAACTAGAACAGAACTAGAATTAGGACAGAACTAGAACAGAACCTGAACAGAACTAGAAGAGAACAAAACTAGAACAAGAACTAGAATAGAACAGAACTAGAACAGACAGAACAGAAAGAACAGAACAGAACTAGAATAGTACTAGCACAGAACTAGAACAGAACTAGAAAAGAACTAGAACTGAACTAGAACTGAACTAGAACAGAACTAGAAAGAACTAGAACTGAACTAGAACTGAAACTAGAAACTGAACTAGAACTGAACTAGAAACTGAACTAGAACTGAACTAGAACTGAACTAGAACTGAACTAGAACTGAACTAGAACTGAACTAGAACTGAACTAGAACTGAATTAGAACAGAACTAGAACTGAATAGAACTGAACTAGAACTGAACTAGAACTGAACAAGAACTGAACTAGAACTGAACTAGAACTGAACTAGAACTGAACTAGAACTGAACTAGAACTGAACTAGAACTGAACTAGAACTGAACTAGAACAGAACTAGAACAGAACTAGAACAGAACTAGAACAGAACTAGAACAGAACTAGAACAGAACTAGAACAGAACTAGAACAGAACTAGAACAGAACTAGAACAGAACTAGAACAGAACTAGAACAGAACTAGAACTGAACTAGAATAGAACTAGAACAGAACTAGAACAGAACTAGAACAGAACTAGAACAGAACTAGAACAGAACTAGAACAGAACTAGAACAGAACTAGAACAGAACTAGAACAGAACTAGAACAGAACTAGAACAGAACTAGAACAGAACTAGAACAGAACTAGAACAGAACTAGAACAGAACTAGAACAGAACTAAAACAGAACTAGAACAGAACTAGAAACAGAACTAGAACAGAACTAGAACAGAACAGAACAGAACTAGAACAGAACTAGAACAAAACTAGAACAGAAGTACAACAGAAGTACAACAGAACTAGAACAGAACTAGAACAGAACTAGAACAGAACTAGAACAGAACTAGAACAGAACTAGAACAGAACTAGAACTGAACTAGAACTGAACTAGAACTGAACTAGAACTGAACAAGAAACTGAACTAGAACTGAACTAGAACTGAACTAGAACCGAACTAGAACTGAACTAGAACTGAACTAGAACTGAACTAGAACAGAACTAGAACAGAACTAGAACAGAAATAGAACAGAACTAGAACAGAACTAGAACAGAACTAGAACAGAACTAGAACTGAACTAGAATAGAACTAGAAACAGAACTAGAACAGAACTAGAACAGAACTAGTAACAGAACTAGAACAGAACTAGAACAGAACTAAGAACAGAAACTAGAACAGAAAACTAGAACAGAACTAGAACAGAACTAGAACAGAACTAGAACAGAACTAGAACAGAACTAGAACAGAACTAGAACAGAACTAGAACAGAACTAGAACAGAACTAGAACAGAACTAGAACAGAACTAGAACAGAACTAGAACAGAACTAGAACAGAACTAGAACAGAACTAGAACAGAACTAGAACAGAACTAGAACAGAACTAGAACAGAACTAGAACAGAACTAGAACAGAACTAGAACTGAACTAGAACTGAACTAGAACTGAACTAGAACTGAACTAGAACTGAACTAGAACTGAACTAGAACTGAACTAGAACTGAACTAGAACTGAACTAGAACTGAACTAGAACTGAACTAGAACTGAACTAGAACTGAACTAGAACTGAACTAGAACTGAACTAGAACTGAACTAGAACTGAACTAGAACTAGAACGAACTAGAACAGAACTAGAACAGAACTAGAACAGAACTAGAACAGAACTAGAACAGAACTAGAACAGAACTAGAACAGAACTAGAACAGAACTAGAACAGAACTAGAACAGAACTAGAACAGAACTAGAACAGAACTAGAACAGAACTAGAACAGAACTAGAACAGAACTAGAACAGAACTAGAACAGACTAGAACAGAACTAGAACAGAACTAGAACAGAACTAGAACAGAACTAGAACAGAACTAGAACAGAACTAGACAAGAACTAGAAAGAACTGACACTAGAAACTAGAAAAGAACTAGAACTAGAAACTAGAACTGACTAGAACTGAACTAGAACTCAAGCTAGAACTGAACTAGAACTGAACTAGAACTGAAACTAGAACTGAAACTAGAACTGTACTAGAACTGAACTAGAACTGAACTAGAACTGAACTAGAACTGAACTAGAACTGAACTAGAACTGAACTAGAACTGAACTAGAACTGAACTAGAACTGAACTAGAACTGAACTAGAACTGAACTAGAACTGAACTAGAACTGAACTAGAACTGAACTAAACTGAACTAGAACTGAACTAGAACTGAACTAGAACTGAACTAGATGAACTAGGAACGAACTAGAACTGAACTTGAACAGAACTAGAACAGAACTAGAAAAGAACTAGAACAGAACTAGAACAGAACTAGAACAGAACTAGAACAGAACTAGAAGAGAACTAGAACAGAACTAGAACAGAACTAGAACAGAACAGAACTAGAACAGAACTAGAAACAGAACTAGAAAAGAACTAGAACAGAACTAGAATAGAACTAGAACAGAACTAGAACAGAACTAGAACAGAACTAGAACAGAACTAGAACAGAACTAGAACAGAACTAGAACAGAACTAGAACAGAACTAGAACAGAACTAGAACAGAACTAGAACAGAACTAGAACAGAACTAGAACTAGAACAGAACTAGAACAGAACTAGAACAGAACTAGAACATAACTAGAACAGAACTAGAACAGAACTAGAACAGAACTAGAACAGAACTAGAACAGAACTAGAACAGAACTAGAACAGAACTAGAAGAGAACGAAACAGAACTAGAACAGAGAGAGCTGAACTAGAACTGAACTAGAACTGAACTAGAACTGAACTAGAACTGAACTAGAACTGAACTAGAACTGAACTAGAACTGAACTAGAACTGAACTAGAACTGAACTAGAACTGAACTAGAACTGAACTAGAACTGAACTAGAACTGAACTAGAACTGAACTAGAACTGAACTAGAACAGAACTAGAACAGAACTAGAACAGAACTAGAACAACTAGAACAGAACTAGAACAGAACTAGAACAGAACTAGAACAGAACTAGAACTGAACTAGAACTGAACTAGAACTAAAACTGTACTTGATCTGAACTAGAATTAAACTAGAACTGAACTAGAAATGAAGAAAAACGGAACAAACCCTGAACTAGACCGGATCTAAAACAGAATTTGAACTGAACTACGTAGGTGGAATACAGCCATATGATATTTTCTTATCATTAAGTTCACACAAACAATTTGGTCATCTATTTCGACCAGTAGTGTTGACAAACAATAAATTTTTATTGTCATCAACCCTCTGTCCCTGCAGAATATGACCATTTAGTTGAATGCTTGACACAGTCACCAACATCACCGCATCGAAATTGTTTGTTAATAAATTTTTCTAACTCCTGTTTACTTTATTTGCCATAAAAGAAACAAAAATATTAAAAAAATACCACGTTTACTCATATGATGACAAAACGTTTATGTTAGAGCCTACAAAAAATATGCATAATAAAATAAATATAAAGATCCATATAAGTGGGAACATAAAATTGCCGTGGCAGCCATATGGTTCCCTCTGGGCTAAAGTTATTTAAACATGCAACTGGACATATAAATATATATTTTTTGGATGACATATTTTGTTGATGTTGTTGTTGTTGTTGGTGTGTTTTTGCCTTTATGCCCATTTTTATGTCGTTGACATTAAAGTTGGATGTTTATGATGATGATGATCATCACCATCATCAGCGTTTTTTTTTTCTCGTCATCGAAGGTGTGTGTTGGGTTTTTATTTTATTTGGTTTCAGTTGAGTGGGCCGAGGGGTGGGAATGGTTTTAAGTAAATGATTTTTAAATATGTATTTTTTTATTAACAATATACTTACATGTGTTTTTGAATGTAGAGCTATAAATATTATTTTGGCATAATAAATATAGCTCCACTACAGAGAGAAATGTATTGAAGGAAACAAAAGGTAGATTTTTAAAAATTAGTCTCTATTAAAAGAAAACTTCATCTCAAGAAAATATACTTGTCATATTACTTGCACTTTCATTTTGTAACCTTACATCCCTGTCACCCTGTCAGGTACAACCAACAGTTTCATCTACTTTTTGTGTTTTATTCATTTATAATAAATTTATTTTATTTTTATTTATTTTCGATATTTCATGTGGGATTATATATAAATATTGTAAATTATACTAAATATTATAAATGCATATGTATTGTTTCCAAAAAAATAAAAATAAAATATTTATTTTTATATGAGAAATAGCAAAAAGTAAAAAACAATTCATTCCACAAAAAAAAAAGAAATACAAAAGGTATTACAAAATAATCTTTAAAATAATTAATTGAAACTATTTATGGTGAAATTTATTATAAAAGTTATTTAATTGATAGACAAACGTTTGCAAGATAATGGTAAATATTTTATAAAAATAAAATCCCTTTCATCAAATTCTATTTTAAAAAGTATGTGTAAAAAACCTAATTGATTTACGGTTAAAATATTTATGGTCTACAAAAACAAATTGGAAAATATTCAATATAGAAGAGATGAAAATTTTAAAAATTTTTATTTAACAAATTATTTTAACAAAATATTTGCATGTAAGTAGAGATAAGGGTTTCTAATATGTAATAGCAAATTTACAACTCAAGGATTCGAATATACATATTTAAAAAAAAATATGCAATAAATTGTGGTGAAAGTGAAATTAAATGTGAAACAGAAATTAAAGATTAGTTCTAGTTCTGATCTAGTTCTATTCTTGTTCTGTTCTAATTCTGTTCTAGTTCTGTTCTAGTTCTGTTCTAGGTTCTGTTCTAGTTCTGTTCTAGTTCTGTTCTAGTTCTGTTCTAGTTCTGTTCTAGTTCTGTTCTAGTTCTGTTCTAGTTCTGTTCTAGTTCTGTTCTAGTTCTGTTCTAGTTCTGTTCTAGTTCTGTTCTAGTTCTGTTCTAGTTCTTTCTAGTTCTGTTCTAGTTCTGTTCTAGTTCTGTTCTAGTTGTTCTAGTTCTGTTCTAGTTCTGTTCTAGTTCTGTTCTAGTTCTGTTCTAGTTCTGTTCTAGTTCTGTTCTAGTTCTGTTCTAGTTCTGTTCTAGTTCTGTTCTAGTTCTGTTCTAGTTCTGTTCTAGTTCTGTTCTAGTTCTGTTCTAGTTCTGTTCTAGTTCGTTCTAGTTCTGTTCTAGTTCTGTCTAGTTCTGTTCTAGTCCTGTTCTAGTTCTGTTCTAGTTCTGTTCTAGTTCTGTTCTAGTTCTGTTCTAGTTCTGTTCTAGTTCTGTTCTAGTTCTGTTCTAGTTCTGTTCTAGTTGTGTTCTAGTTGTGTTCTAGTTCTGTTCTAGTTCTGTTCTAATTCTGTTCTAGTTCTGTTCTAGTTCTGTTCTAGTTCTGTTCTAGTTCTGTTCTAGTTCTGTTCTAGTTCTGTTCTAGTTCTGTTCTAATTCTGTTCTAGTTCTGTTCTAGTTCTGTTCTAGTTCTGCTCTAATTCTGTTCTAGTTCTGTTCTAGTTCTGTTTTAGTTCTGTTCTAGTTCTGTTCTAGTTCTGTTCTAGTTCAGTTCTAGTTCAGTTCTAGTTCAGTTCTAGTTCAGTTCTAGTTCTGTTCTAGTTCAGTTCTAGTTCTGTTCTAGTTCAGTTCTAGTTCAGTTCTAGTTCTGTTCTAGTTCTGTTCTAGTTCTGTTCTAGTTCTTCTGTTCTAGTTCTGTTCTAGTTCTGTTCTAGTTATGTTCTAGTTCTGTTCTAGTTCGTTCTAGTTCTGTTCTAGTTCTGTTCTAGTTCTGTTCTAGTTCTGTTCTAGTTCTGTTCTAGTTCTGTTCTAGTTCTGTTCTAGTTCTGTTCTAGTTCTGTTCTAGTTCTGTTCTAGTTCTGTTCTAGTTCTGTTCTAGTTCTGTTCTAGTTCTGTTCTAGTTCTGTTCTAGTTCTGTTCTAGTTCTGTTCTAGTTCTGTTCTAGTTCTGTTCTAGTTCTGTTCTAGTTCTGTTCTAGTTCTGTTCTAGTTCTGTTCTAGTTAGTTCTGTTCTAGTTCTGTTCTAGTTCTGTTCTAGTTCTGTTCTAGTTCTGTTCTAGTTCTGTTCTAGTTCTGTTCTAGTTCTGTTCTAGTTCTGTTCTAGTTCTGTTCTAGTTCTGTTCTAGTTCTGTTCTAGTTCTGTTCTAGTTCTGTTCTAGTTCTGTTCTAGTTCTGTTCTAGTTCTGTTCTAGTTCTGTTCTAGTTCTGTTCTAGTTCTGTTCTAGTTCTGTTCTAGTTCTGTTCTAGTTCTGTTCTAGTTCTGTTCTAGTTCTGTTCTAGTTCTGTTCTAGTTCTGTTCTAGTTCTGTTCTAGTTCTGTTCTAGTTCTGTTCTAGTTCTGTTCTAGTTCTGTTCTAGTTCTGTTCTAGTTCTGTTCTAGTTCTGTTCTAGTTCTGTTCTAGTTCTGTTCTAGTTCTGTTCTAGTTCTGTTCTAGTTCTGTTCTAGTTCTGTTCTAGTTCTGTTCTAGTTCTGTTCTAGTTCTGTTCTAGTTCTGTTCTAGTTCTGTTCTAGTTCTGTTCTGTTCTAGTTCTGTTCTAGTTCTGTTCTAGTTCTGTTCTAGTTCAGTTCTAGTTCAGTTCTAGTTCTGTTCTAGTTCTGTACTAGTTCTGTTCTAGTTCTGTTCTAGTTTAGTTTTGCTTCAGTTATAGTTCTGTTCTATTTCTGTTCTAGTTCAGTTCTAGTTCTGTTCTAGTTTAGTTCAGCTTCAGTTCTATTTCAGTTATAGTCATTTCCAGTTCTAGTTCAATACTAGTTTAGATATTGTTTATAATATTTTGGATTGAGCTGTGCACGTGTTGTGGATTAATCTTGCGTTAGTCTAAGTCAAGCTTTACTTTATATATACCCCAATTAATTTTATATAACATTCAAAAATATATAGAATTAATTACTATCTTCACATAAATTCAACACACTTTCTTACTCCAATTAAGACACTTAAAACCGCGCTTCCCCCTCCAAGGTAATTTTAATTGTCTCAATTTAACGCTCTTTAACGCGACAGTACTTTTCTAAGCAATCTTTTAAAACAAAATCTTAAGTCTAGAACGACAAAGTACTAAATATTTAATACTAAATGCATCGTAACGCACCACTTAAATGTACTGGAGTCAAAAACAACAAAAGAAAGAAATCATTAATAGCAACAGCAATAGCATTTAAAGCAGCAATTTAAAGAATCGGTATTAGCAGCAGCCAGCAGCTGTCACTGTTGGTGGATACAACTATAGTCACGTGCCAATGACTGCGACGATATATCATAAAGTAAATGTCATTTCAAACACCGAAAGTGTTGGTTCAATATTATTTTTTTGGTTGCTGCGTATTATAAGGAAGAAGAGAAAAATGTATGATAAAAGTGAGAAAATGAAGTCAAAAAGAAATTTATTTAAATAACCATGAAATAAGAAGACGTAGTGTAAAAGAAAATTATACATCTCCCTTAAGGATATTAAACATTTACGACAATTTTCAATTATTTGTAACCCAATGAGAAATAAAGGAATTCAAGGAAATTTTCAACAATCAGAAAAACATATGAAAATCGATTGAAACCGGTATGCCGTTTGTTATGGAAAATTCTGAGGGATTCCGGTATAATTGGTCATTGTATTTTTAAATAAAATCATATCCAATTTGACATTATTTTTTGCTCGTCCTTTAGATAGTTTTAAATCAAAAAAATTAGGTTAATCTCACTTCCCCAAATATACTGCTGGGTTATTGACTCACATATAGTGAAATTACTGTTGGTGTTTTAATACCCCATATGGAAATTATGTTAAAAAGAAACCAAAAATAAAACTGGATCAAGGTCTTTGCATATATGAACAAACCAAAACCCCCACTCTTAATATACCTCAACCTAGACAGTTTGAATCCTGACTACCCTCACAGCTCAGCTGCTGCTCCCTTATTTAATGCCATAAAACATTTAAATAGAAAAATATAAGTATGAAAAAAATATACATACTATTTACTCATACTGGTACCAGTACTTTAAAAAGACCATAAAAACAATCACTCGTACTTGTCATAGAGTGGAGCGTTTGGAGTTGGGGAATACGTATTTTTGCATCGCGTTCATTCCTGTAGATATTTTTTTGAGGATTTTTAAGTGGATGCACACGCGTCTACCATTTATTTTATTGTGTGTATGTATTATAGTCATTCACGTTGTCGTCATCATCAGCATCATAATTGAATGTGTAAATGAACTCTACCAATAAGGTCCTTAAAATAGCAAATGTCGTTGTATTCAAAGTATGACGCTGAATTGTAAAAGAGTATTGGAGCTTTTCCTTTTACCAACATTAATGATGTCATAATATGCAATACAAGTATTAAAGTTGTATTTTTATTTGCTAACCATTCAAGATTTTAAGGTTAAAATGTAATATAAAGAACTAGAGGAGAACTAGAACAGAACTAGAATAGAACTAGAACGAACTAGTACAGAACTAGAAGAGAACTAGAACAGAACTAGAATAGAACTAGAACAGAACTAGAACAGATCTAGAACAGAACTAGAACAAAAATAGAACAGAACTAGAAGAGAACTAGAACAGAATAGAATAGAACTAGAACAGAACTAGAACAGAACTAGAACAGAACTAGAACAGAACTAGAACAGAACTAGGACAGAACTAGAACAGAACTAGAACAGAACTAGAACAGAACTAGAACAGAACTAGAACAGAACTAGAACAGAACTAAAACAGAACTAGAACAGAACTAGAACTAGAATAGAACTAGAACAGAACTAGAACAGAATTAGAACAGAACTAGTACAGAACTAGAACAGAACTAGAACTGAACTA